>NC_037678.1:88320256-88568132 GCF_003255815.1 Theropithecus gelada | reverse complement strand
AAAAAAAAAAAAAAAAAAAAAAAAAAAAAAAAAAAAAAAAAGAAATCAAGACAGCAATCCCACTTACAACAGCCACACGAAAAATAAAATACCTAGGAATAAATTTAACCAAGGAAGTAAAAGATCTCTATTAAAAAACCTACAACACAAGCACATGGAAAGACATCTTATGCTCATGGATTGGAAGAATTTATCTAGTCAAAATGACCACACTGCTCAAAGCAATCTACAGATTCAGTGTAATTCCTATCAAAATATCAACATCATTTTTCACAGAAATAGAAAAAAAAATCCTCAAATTTGTATGGAATCAAAACGAGCTCAAATAACAGAAGCTCTCTGGAGCAAAAAGAACAAAGCTGGAAGGATTACACTGTCTGATTTCAAAACATATTACCAGGCTGTGGTAACCACGACCATATCTATAAAAATAGATATGTAGGCCAATGGAATAGAATAGAGAACATATAAATACATCCGTGTATTTACAGCCAACTGATATTTGCCAAAGCTGCCAAGAATATAAACTGGGAAATGGATACCCTCTTAAACAAGTGGTGCTGGGCAAACTGGATAATCATATGTGGAAGAATGAAACTGGGTCCCTATGTCTCATCATACACAAAAATCAACTCAAGATGGACTAAAGACTTAAATGTAAGACCCCAAACTATAAAACTACTAGAAGAAAACATAGGAAAAACTTCAAAAATCACTCTAGGCAAAGATTTTATGGATAAGACTGCAAAAGCACAGAAAACAAAAATAAAAATAGACAAATGGAACTATATTAAACCAGAAACCTTCTGCACAGCAAAAGAAACAATTAACAGAGTGAAGAGACAACCTATTGAATGGGAGAAAATATTTTCAAATTACTCATCAGACAGGGGACTGATATCCAAAAAATACAAGGAACTCAACAACTAAAGAGTGAAAAAAAGTCATTAAGACATGGGCACAGGACATGAATAGACATTTCTCAAAAGACCACATACATATGGCCAACAGGTTTATGAAAAAATCCTCAACATCACTAACCATCAGGCAAATGCAAATCAAAACCACAAGGACATATTATTTCAGCCTAATTAGAGTGGCTATTATTAAAAAGAAAAAAATAACAGATTCTGGTGAGGATGCGGAGAAAAGGGAGCTCTTATACGTGGTTGGATGGAATATAAATTAAGATAACCAATATGGAAAACAGTATGGAGATTTCTCTAAAACTAAAAATAGAACTATCATACAGTCCATCAATCTCACTACTGGGTACTTTTCCAAAGGAAAAAAAGAATCAACCTGTCAAAAGGATACTTGCATTCACATGTTTATCATGGGATGATTTGCAATAGCAAAGTTATGGAGTCAACCTAAGTGTCCATCAATGGATGAATAGATTAAAAAATGTGGTATATATACACAATGGAATGCTATGTGGCCATTAAAAAGAATGAAATAATATCATTTGCAACAACATAGATAGAACTAGAGGCCATTATATTAAGTGAGATAAGCCAGCAACACAAAGATAAATACTGCATGTTCTCACTCATGTAGAGATCTTGAAGGGCTGCGGAGAACCTTTGGTGGTTGTCTGTGAGTGGCTTTTGTATATGGGATGTGAGTGTGTTTCCTGCCTGCCATGGGTCACAGAGTGTATGAGTGTCTCCCGTGGACCATCCATTGGCCTTGGAAAAAAGAGAGTGTCCCTGGAGCTATTCCAGGGAGCACTTAAAACTTATGAACATAGAGAATAGAGTGATAGATATCAGAGACTGGGAAGAGGGGTTGAGTGGGAGAGGAGATAAAGAGAGGTTGGTTATGGGTAGAAACATACAGCTAGATAGAAGAAATAAGTTCTAATGTTTCATACCGATTAGAATGACTATACTTTGCAACAATATTATGTACATTTCCAAGTAGTTAGAAGAGATGACTTAAAATTATACTAACACATAAAAGTGATAAATACTCAAGGTGATGACTTGATAATACACATTCTATGCATGTAATAAACACATGTAATGCATAAATATGTAGAGTTATTATATATGAATAAAAGAGAAAACAAATTTAGATCTAGAAGATTATTTGTAATTACTGTCAAGTTATCCAAAATATAAACTACATTTATGTGTTTAATAAGCCACTTGTATTTTGAACATCTGGATTGTTTCTTAAAGCAGTTTTTAAAATTAATTATTTAAAAATGTTTCATCTCAAAAATTCTTTTGGAATTTGGAATGCACTGTTTAAAACTTCAAAGAGGCACTTGAAATTTAACTTTGCTACTTTTATTTTTGCTGAGTCATGATGGTTTTTTGTTTTCGCATTTGCATGGGCCTTCTTTTTTTTCCCATATAATATATACACAGAAAATCAGGTCAGTACAGCATTAAAGAGAAAGATCATACAGTGCTAGGCCTGTCCAATTTCTGGCAGTCTTTATTAGAGAAAGGGTGTGCTAGCATTTTTGCCCTTTAACACATGTCTTATTCTAACAGGATCTTAAAATTTCGAATGGGAACCAAGATATAATAGAAATGAAATTCCAAAGTGAGGCACCAGCTCATCACATGCAGCATTTACAAAGACAAATCAGCTTCAAAAGTTTTGAGCGCCTCATCTAGAGGTTCAAGAGAGTGAGATGTAGAAAGGTGATTTTTTTAAATGAGTAAATGGGGCCACTCAGAACTTGATATGCAGCCCCTAAAACTTTGGAGACCCAGGAGATGGTAATCTGTCTCCTAACGCAAGAAATTCGGAGGTCAGGGAAGGGCTGCTGATACCTTTTTGTGGTTGTCTGTGGGTGGCTTTTGCATATGGGAAATGAGCATGTTCCCTGTCCACCATGGGTCACAGCGTGTGTGAGTGTCTCCCGTGGACCAGCCACTGACTCTGGAAGAAAGAGAGTGCCCCTGGAGCTATTTCAGACCCTTGGCAAGGGGACTCCCTCAAAGGGGTGAAGAGACTCCCAACAGTGAGCATCTGACCATGAGCTGGACACACTGTGACCAGCCAAAGAAGAACCATAGTCTACATTATGAGGCCAGCATCTGGAAGAGCCCACAAGTGCATTCCTAAGAGAAAGTGTTGGCAACTACTTACCTGATACCAGAGAGCCGTGTCATAAGGTGAAGAACAGACCTAGTGTGTCAGAATGTGGCTTTTCCACAGCCCATGCTCTTCCCTGCTGTCAGCCACTGCAGGAGGAGGGAACATTGTAGGGAAAGAATGAAGTAGAATCACCCCTGCCTCCACCGCCTGAAATTGACAGGCCACAGTGGGCCTAGCTGGAGAATGGGAGAGGGGGCATTAACTTTTGCCCAAACATTTCATTACTATAGAGAACTGGTCATTCTAACTTTCAAGTTGAGGCTTTATGTGCTAAAGTGACCATGATACTGTCTAGCCTAATTCATTGGACCTATCTAAGATTTCACTCAGGAGCAGAGAATTTCTATTAAAGGGAAGATGTTAGGAAAAAATTACATTGTGCTTTGAGTATATCCTGTGTTTGATAGTTGTTCAATGGGCTGCTTGCCTACCTTTCAGTGGCTTCCAGCTGGAAACATTGGGGTCCACAGACCTGGCTGGTAAGAACACTGGCAAATTGAATGTGTGTGCATAAGCATTTGAAGCCTTGTCATTGAAAAGCCTCTTAAAGGCAAGTGCAGAGCTTCGAAAAAAGCTAGCATACACGGTATACCCCACTTGGATATTCCTTGTGAAGAATCATTTATGTGACAGAGACAAAAACAAAAATTTTTTATCAAAGAAAAATTCAGAGACGTTCATAGTTATTTTGCAGCATGCTTATTGGTTGATGTTGCAGTCATATTATTTACTCACATGAGGAGTCAGTTAGTAGAATGAGCCAGGAAACAAAGGCAGAAACGGGAGTCATAAGACAGAGAGGAGAAAAATAAAACTGTTGGTAGTCTGGAAATAGTGAATCTTGTTTGTACAATTTTTGCCTAAGCTGATGATCTGGAAGTGAGCAGAGAGAGGTCCACCTGGCAGTCTGTGTTTGAGTAGGTCAACCAATGGTATCAAAGATAACAAGTTTCTTTGTTCAGGAATTCTGCAGAAAGCTTTGAGGTTTGAGCTTGGAACAAATAGTGGTACCATCTTCCTGGCATGTCTGCCATTGTCCTCCCTTCATAACTTCCTCCTTGGTTCAACCTGCACCACTTAGTTCAGCAGATTTTCTCATCATTGAAAACCTTCTACCATCCCTCCTTTTGTCCATTCGAAGACAGTTTTAAGTGTGTTTGATTAGGAAGGAAAACCAGAGAGTTCCTAAAAGCTGATTTTTTTCTAAGTTAGAAAGGGCAGACACCTTTCCATTTTTCTATTAAAAAATGAATTTTGAAAGGTGGGAGGGGAGGAGGGGACAGGAGAGACAAGGTTACCTCAGATGATGTTTTGGAAGAAAGGTTTGGGAAGGTTTTTAAGCAGATGACTCTATAATTTGGGGGCAGCTCCCGCAAGGTGACCAGTTGGCTTTGTGGGAATGGATAAGGATCTTGGGGGCATTTTTACTGTATATAATGTAGTGTATTTTCACTCTGGTGTTTCTTAAAGAGTTCTGCAATAAAGATTTAAATTGCTTTTCAATTCCTTTGTAACTCTTCTGAAAGCAATGCTGTGCTGAGAAACGCAATGAAAAGAGCCAAGTTTATTCTAGTCATACATGTTAAAGATTTGACAAGCCTTCAATAAAGACATTAAAAAAAAAACAACCAACCTTCGTCAAACTTATTTGACCACACTATCCTGCTTTTAGAGAATATGACTTTATGTGTAATTATTTGGAATACACTTTGGGAAATGTGATTCCTAGTTCACGCGATCTCAAGGTAGGTCAAGAATTCTTAAAAAAAAAACAACTATTCACTCTTTTCCTAACTTAATTCAACAGAGCCATATAACATTTCATGAAGTAGGATGACTGTCCGGGGTTGGATGCTGTCCCCTACAAATTCAAGTCCTTTCAGAAATCACAGAATATGAACTTATTTGGAAATAGAACCATTGCAGATGTAATTAATTCAGATACGGTCATAATGGAATAAATTGGGCCCTTAATCCATTATGACTGGTATCTTTTTAAGAAGAGGAGAAGAGACAGAGAGACAGAGACAGTCAGGGGAGAACATCATGAACAGTACAGGCAGAAATGAGAGTGATGTGCCTGCATGCCAAGGAATACTCAGGACTACCAGCAATACCAGAAGCTCAGAGAAGGGCACAGTTTTACCTGAGCCTTCCAAGGGAATGTGCTGACACCCTGATTTTGAATTCTAGCCTCCAGAAATGCAAGACAATAAATTTTCGTTGTTTAAAGCCACCAGAAATTTAAACAAATTTCCATTCTTTAAAGCTTGTGGTAATTCATTAAGGCAGCCTTAAGAAAATGGTACAATGACCATGTCTCAAAATTAAAGAAATGTTTGATTTTGTAATCTTGAAAACTTAAGACCACTCAGCAATGAAAAGTAATAAACCATTGACACATAAAAAACCACAGATGAATCTCAAGATAATTCCATACAAAAAAGAGTACATGCTGCATGGCTGCATTTACATAAAATTCTACCAAGGTAAACTAACCTATAGTGACAGAAAGCAGGTGGTTGTCTGTTTCAGAGTGCCTGTAGGGGCAGGAGGGGCTGGAGGATGGGTTTTCAAAAAACACAAAGAACCTTTTAGGATCGTGGGTATATTCACTATCTTGATTGCAGTAGTGGTTTCATCTTGTATGTATATGTCAAAACTTATCAAAATTGCATAGTTTAAGTATGTGCAACTTATTGTATGTTAATTACACCTTAACAAAGGTGCTTAAAATAAAACAACTTGGGGATTCATTAGTTTAAAAGAACCAAGAAAACATTGTGCAAGTTTGCATGGAGGACTGGTGGGAGCATTAAAAAGTACTTCCACTGTTGTGCACTCTCTGTCTCTTTCTCTCACTCTATTCTTGTCCTTAATTGAAAGTGGTAAAGCAAACACATTACCAAAGCAACTCTAATTACTTCCTCTGGACTAGTCTCCAGCAAATTAGGAAAAAGGAGCTGAGAAAACCATTTCAGTCCTGAAATACCACTGTGGGATCTTTTCTTCTGAGACAATCTCAGCATACAGCAAACAGCATTCATCTTGTGCTCCAGGACAGCCCCATGGCTGTGCCCAGAATGCACCTTGGGAGATATCCCTTCTCCTCATGCAGTGGACACGGTTATTTTCCCTGTCACTTTCCCTCTGGCTTTAATTAAATGTCACAGCGGAAAGAGGTTACCAAAATAAATGATGCAAAATGTTCTGCTAGCTCTGATCCATCCTTGAAGACACGGTCTCAGCCAGTCTTTCTCCATAAAGGCTTGCTCGCCTCTGCCCTGCCCATTCCCCACAGCTCTTGCTCTCATTCTTATGTCATGTAAAAGAGCTTTTGGTACACATTGGTTTCCACTGCTATTGTTTTGCATACTAGTCATGGCTCCCCAGTCACTATGATATTCTTGGCGTGTCGAACCTGATATCTTTCTAGTTGAAACCCTCTTTTCCATTCTAGATTTATGCCTATCCAGATGGTGGGATATATTCTGTTCCTCAAAGGGCACAACAGCATGCATACTTTTCTCTTACTCTTCCCTTTCATTTCACCTCAGGCCTGGATGCATCATTTGTTTGTCTAGAATGCTACTATGCCAGTGTGCAGCTGATAACTTTAGATGCCTTCCCTGCAACTCTGTGATAGGGGACTTTTTAACAAGGATGCTGTGCCCACACAAGCCAGAAGTGTTGGAGCATTAAACATTCCCCAGGAGGAAACTCAGCCAGTGAGTGACGGCAGACGGTGTGTGAGTTCCCCAGCTCCCTCGCCCCTCAGGTTAGCTAGCTCTGCAGTGTGTTCCACACTGCTTTTCCTGGCTGTCCCATGGGAAGAAGTTTCAGTTGTCCACCACTTAGTTGTTGTAACAACGCATGCCTTATAGGCTGCCTCCTTTCCTTATATAACATCCCCACTTCCCTGCTGGTGTTGCAGGAAACATCCAGGTAAACTGGAATTTTCCTCTCAGTGTCTGCTCCTGGGGAAGCCCCCCCATAAGATTAAGACCTTGTGTTAGAACCTATTGGATAGTTGAGCCTCTTCCCAGTCCTGATCCACAGCCCTCCCATTGCTGTCTCCCACTCTTTACACAGCCCCATTTCATATGATTGAGTCCTCAATGGCAACTCCACCTATTGCCATGTACTTGAGCCCTTCAGGCTGACTTCCTGCATTTCTTCTCAGTGTGCATTTGCCATCTGGATAGAGATGCACCTCCTCTGCTTGAGAGCCGTAGGAGAGAAATACCCTGTAGGGAACGCTGAAGAAACCACGAAAGGCTTCTTTAAGCATTGAATGCACTGGTATGCACTCAGATACTCCGCAGCCCAGTTAGGAAGGACTGCTATGCCTTCTTGACTTTCCTCAGCCCACGGCTTGGATCCTGACATCTAGGTGGTGAAGGCAGGGGAGGGAGAGCAGGAAAAAGGAAAGAACAGAACCATCCTCTTTCCTTCCCCCACTCAAGGCTTTTCTGCAGCTTGAAGTGCTCACTTGGCTCCCAAACTACGAGACCCAGACTGTGATAGTGCCACTCCTTTCCCACTGCTGTTGTAGGAAAAGGTCTCGCAAAGGTGTCCATGCCTTCACCCCTGGTACTCGTGAATGTGTCACCTCACATGCATGGCAAAAGGGACTTGGCATGTGATTAAGGTTACAGAACTTGAGATAGGGAAAAAATATCCTGGATTATCCACGTGAGCCCACTTTAATCACATAAGTCCTCAAAAGTGGAGAACCTTTCCCAGTTGGGGAGAGAGAGAGAAGCTGGAAGAAGGAGAAGAGAGTCAAAGCACGAGGGGAACTCACTCTGTCATTGCTGGCTTTGAATATGGAGAAGGGAGGCCACAAGTCAAGGAAGACAGAGGGCTTCTAGAAGCTGGGGATGGCTCTCAGCTGACAGGTCACAAGGAATCTTGTTCCCACAATCAAAAGGAACTGAATTCTGTCAAAAACCAAATGAGAGAGAAACAGATGTCCCCCTAGAGCTACCAGAAAAGAACACAGCCCTGACAACACCTTGATTCTAGCCCAGTGAGATCCATGTTGCACATCTGACTTTAAAAACTTTAAGATAATGCATTTGTGTTATCTAAGCCACTCCGTTAGCAGTTATTTGTTATGGAAGCAATAAAAAACGAATACATTGAGCATCTAGAGAGATTCTCTACATTTCTTCCAAAAGAAGAAAGCAAACCTTTTGAAAGTGCCTCCCTGTCAGGCTGCAAAATAACAAACACTTTGGCAAATCTCTTATTAAGCTGCTGCTGCTTATCAGGGAAAAAGGGAGAACATCAGGGCATGTAACTGGAAGCCAATGCATCTCCTCTCATTGTTGCCTCTAAATGGGCAACACCAGGACACCTCACTGTTCATCTTATCTCATTTTTCTCTTTTTCTTATGCTTGTGTACCCAAAAGTTTAATGTGTATCCACATTATTGCTCAGGGAGGGGCACTGGAAAGTTCCGATCAATTAAAACAGTATTTAAGTTTTATCCTGCTAATTAATCTACCCTCTCATTGGAGAGAAAAAGCCATCTCTTCATTGAAGCCTGCAACCTCAATTAATATCTTGGCCTGGGTTTTTCCTCCGTAATTTCAAACCAGTTATTTTTCAGGTATCAAAGCCGAATGGAGAGGCCTAATTAATTGATAAAACTATGGTCACCTGTAGTGGATTTGACAATGAGCACAACTCTTAGAACACAGGCTCATTAAAAATGCTTCCTGCCTCACAATTGAGATTAAGGAGATCTAAGGAAGACCAAACACCTAACAGTGCATTTATTTATCTGAGATGGGTGATGATGAGAGTCATATCATACTTGAGATCTTGCAATGTTATATGAATATCTTACATTGTTTTTGGAATCAGAAAAAAATGCAGATTTTATTTTTGTTTAAAGAGAATTCCAAATGAATTCATCCAGAGATTTGAGGGTGTTTTTGTTATTTCAGGGGCTGAGCTCACGTTTTAAAATGATTTTGTTTCTCCCAAGGATAACATACACATTTTTATTATACTTTAAGTTCTGGGATACACGTGCAGAATGTGCAGGTTTGTTACATGGGTATATACGTGCCACGGTGGTTTGCTGCACCCATCAACCCATCATTTGCATTAGGTATTTCTCCTAATGCTATCCCTCCCCTAGCTCCCCCAGCACCTGACAGGCCCCAGTATGTGATGCTCCCCTCCCTGTGTCCACGTTTTCTCATTGTTCAGCTCCCACTTAGGAGTGAGAATATGTGGTGTTTGGTTTTCTGTTCCTGTGTTAGTTTGCTGAGAATGATGGTTTCCAGCTTCATCCATTATTAGAGAAATGCAAATCAAAACCACAATGAGATACCATCTCATGGCAGTTAGAATGGCGATCATTAAAAAGTCAGGAAACAACAGATGCTGGAGAGGATGTGGAGAAATAGGAGCACTTTTACACTGTTGGTGGAATGTATTAGTTCAACCATTGTGGAAGACACTGTGGCCATTCCTCAAGGATCTAGAACCAGAAACACTCCCATTACTGGGATTTATAATCCCAAAGGATTATAAATTATTCTACTATAAAGACACATGCACATGTATGTTTATTGCAGCACTATTCACAATAGCAAAGACTTGGAACCAACCCAAATGCCCATCAATGATAGACTGGAAAAAGAAAATATGACACATATATACCATGGAATACTATGCAGCTATAAAAAAGGATGAGTTCATGTCCTTTGCAGGGAGGATGGTATTGTTTAAACATCAAGTTTTGATTTCTGCTATTGTTCAAATCTTTACCCTATGCCTTGAAAAAACTTTCTTTCCTTCAATTGCAGAGAAGGAAGAATTAAGTATCTCCTACTAGAACAGTGGCTTTATCATTTTTTCCAGTCTTAGGGTGAATATATTTATTTTAAAAGCTATAATATCATTATTGTGAAATTTGGAATTCCTGTATTGCTCTCGTGCACTGAAACCTTTATCAGTTTTTAGTGCCTCACTTTAACACTGCTGATGCTTTGTCTAGAAAGTCTGTTTTGCTTACTATTAATATCTGCACTAACTCTTCTTTAGTTGGTATTTGTATGATATCTCATCATTTGTTTTAAGTATTTATAATACCATGTTCTTCACATTTGAAAAGATCCAGACTGTAAATTTTTGTCACTTAACAAATCTACATTGATAGTGATTGCAGAAATATTTGGATACACTTTTATGTATTTTTAAAATTTGGCCTTTTTCATTTTTTTCTTTTTTATTTTACTTGACCTTTTTAATTTTTTAATTTTCTTTTGGATCTTGTGTGTGTTTCTCTAATTCGCTTATTTCCTCTCCTAGTTTTGAAATTGTATAACCTATTTATATACCCTATATGTAACAGTAAGTCCTGTTACTTAAGTCTGTTACTTAAATGGTCATCCTAGTGATTTCTCTTTTATGTTTTGAATTTTTACTAAAGTATAATTTACATATGGAAAACATGCATATCTTGCAAGTGTACAGCTTACCAACTTTTCCCAAATGAACACCCTCCTGTAGCCAGCATGTAGATCAAGAAACAGAGTACCCCCATTCTCAGAAGGTTTCTGCATGCCCCCTTGAAACTGCTACACCTATTGAATGTAAGTTTTAACAAAGTCTAAGATTCAGCATAATCTTTAGGCTTCTCACAAAGTAAGATTTTACTGTAGAATGTTTTACTTCCATTCACCAGCTCCTAGTTTCTGTACTATTGTCAAGGATTTTAATTCAACTTTATTTTTTAACCCCAAACATTTACTATGACATGCTTATCATTTTCTTTGTTTACCATTCCTTCTTGTGTCTTAGATTTTCCAGGCATCATTGGCTTTCGTTTTGAGGTTTCTGTGGTTAAAATCTTTTGGCAAAATAGTCTCCATTTTGGTTGTCTGAAAATGTGTTTAACCTCATTTCTACCGCCCCCTGCAAGTTTATCTTTGCTAGTTGTACAATTCTATGCTCACAGTCGTTTTTCTCTTAGCACTTTGAAATTGTATTCCACAGTCCTGTGCCTTTGGCTGTCATTGATACAGCAGTTCTCTTTCTAGTTTCATATGTTTGTCTTTTTTTCTGGCTATTTCTAAGATTTTTTTTAAGATAAAAATATATTATATAATTTTACAGGGATATGTCTACTTATGAGTTTGTTTGTTTTTTTTGTTTGTTTGTTTTTTTTTTTTTTTTGAGACGGAGTCTCGCTGTGTCGCCCAGGCTGGAGTGCAGTGGCGTGATCTCGGCTCACTGCAAGCTCCGCCTCCCGGGTTCACGCCATTCTCCCGCCTCAGCCTCCGAGTAGCTGGGACTACAGGCGCCTGCCACCACGCCCGGCTAGTTTTTTGTATTTTTAGTAGAGACGGGGTTTCACCATGTTAGCCAGGATGATCTCGATCTCCTGACCTCGTGATCCACCCGCCTCGGCCTCCCAAAGTGCTGGGATTACAGGCTTGAGCCACCGCGCCCGGCCTATGAGTTTGTTTTTATTTCTGCTGATTGGGTTCAATACGGTTTCTGCATCTGAGTTAATGTAATCCTTTCAGCAGGCAGTTCTGGAAATTTCTCAGGCGTTATATCTTCAGTTATTGCTTCTGGCCCACTGCCTCTTGATTTTCTTTCTGAAACCTTGATTACACATGTTGGACCTCTTCATCCTATACTCCTTCCTGTCGTCTCTCTGCACTGCATTTTTCCACACATCTCCTTGTACTTTTTTTTCAGATCCACTTTCCCATTCGTGCATGAGCTCTCATTTCAGATGCCTCTAACCTGCTGCTTCCCCCATCCGTGGAACTTCTGATGTTAATTGTGACAGTTTTCTTCAGAAGTTCTATTTGTTTCTTTTTCAAAAATACCTGGTCAATGTTGGGTGTCTTTTATTCCTTCATCATATTTCCAATGCTTTTATATCTGTTCATGTATTAACCATAATTATTTTGTGTTCTGTGTCTATTAATTCCCGTATCTGTAGTCATTGCCAGTATGATTATCTTGTTATTTTTCCTGTCACTCATGTTACCTTGTTTTCCGTGTGTGATGATATTTGATTGTGAGCTCATTTTTTTTGGAGCTTTGTCTCTAGTAATGCTTTGGAGTTTTGAGTCAAGATGATAGTCTTCTAAAAAGAATGTGTCATTGTTTCTGCTGGTTTCTTACACATACTACTAACCCAGGAACACTTTAATTTACAGTCAGGGTTTGGGTTATTTCAGAACTCATAGGTTAAGGAAATTCTGCCCTCAACCTGGTGATGGTAGTTATGGTCAGAGATTTCTAAGGAAGTTTATTTAAAAAGTTATTATTATTAATGTTTCTCCCATCACCAAAGCCAAGACATGAGACACGAATGGATCACCATCCTCTCTCCTCTTGGAAGGGTTTTTCCCTTGTCTACGCCTGACAGCATTATCTCTTGAAAGTCCCAGCTTTATGTTGAATATTTTTTCAGGACTCCCACCCATTTTGGGTACAAGTTTTGTTTTCTGCTCCCCATCACATGTCTTACTAAAATTCAAGGTTGAGAGAGCCTGAGATCAGAGACACACAGAGAGAATGCTAGTTCCAGCATTGTTTACTTCTTTGAATTTGGCGTTTTCTTTATTTCCACTTTTCAAGGAATTGTCTTATTTTTTCACCAGCTAGTGTGTCCATAGATTTTTAAAAATTACTTTAAAAAAATCCAGTATTGGTTGATATGTGTATTATTAACTAGAATTTCTTCTGATATTTTATTATCTCATTACTGGAAAGGAAATTCTTACTATCTCATTCATCTCTGCTGCATTTGTAACTATGTGTATGACCCAGCAGGTTCCCACTTTGGACAACTGGAGTGTAATTCAGGGGAGAACTCTGGGAGACTGTGTAGGACGTGCCTAAGTAATCACAAATGAAGAACGAGGAAACTGAAATCTTTAGGGCCCAACTTCCTGTTCATCACTAGTTAGGGGCCACTTCTGGAGATATCTGACACTTTGGTTTTTCTTATACACAGGCAAGAGAAACTTCTCAGGCAGAGAATCACTGGTATTTGCTTTCATTTTGTAAAAGTGAGTGCTGTGAGGTTATGAAAGGGATCCTGACAGTATCTGCCAGGACATCAGGTGGCACAAAGAATAATGCAAACCTTTATCTGGGAGAACTTGGGTTTTGAGTTTCTTGCCCTCAGCAATTCATGGACACATAGAAGTAGGAACATTTTTTTAAAAAATCAAACAGAATAGACTTCGAGATCACTAAAGCTCTGAAAAGCTGGCGGAGCTATCTAAAGGTATAATCTGTTTTTCTTATACTTCTAGCACAAGATATGAAAGTGTGGAAGACATCAAATTATGTGCTACAAGAATGATGATGTAAAGAAAGCAGACAAAGCCATGATAACTAGAGAAGGATAGCAATAGGCCTGATGCCCTGACTCATGGACCATCGTTTTGCAGAACAGAGCTGATAGTCACTGGCTGCAGCCAGCTGGATTCTTTCTTATAACAGGAGACTTAATGCTTTACACTTGAAAGGTCAGAACATGCTCGGAAAACATCTGTGTGTAGCTATGAAAGGCATTAGGGAAGGCACTTGGCTCATTATCCCCAGGATATAACAAGGTTCTAAGTCCAGGGTTCCAGTCTCAGTTACTCAATCTCTATTTGCAGAACTTATTGGTCCAAGTCCCTGATGTCCAGTAATGAGCAACAATCAAGAAGATGATGACAGTAACCTCCCCTCTGTTTTCAACCTCATTATTTGATTGGAGCCCGGTGGGCTAATTTAGGGCTCAGGTCAAAAGATTTGCTTATAAAAACGCAAGGGTTGAACTGGAGAATCATAGTCTTATCCTCACACAGAAGTTACCACTTTCTAGCTTTTATTAAACCCTATTGAATTTGCCCAATCTCCTTGATGAGGAAAGCAGCCACCCATAAGAGAAAAAAAAAAAAAGAGAGAGAAGAGAAAAAGCAGACTATTGTATAAACAACAAAAGTGACATGAGAAACACAACTTATTTGCTGCTAAGTAGAGATTTGCCAAAACTTGAACCCAAGTTGCTGTGTGGTCAAGGATATCGGTTTCCATGGTACCCCACATTCTGGATAACAAAGGAGACACTTGTGTATTCTTGAGATATTTAACGCATTTCTTATCTTACATAAATGGTAACAAACTGTGTGCATCATCCTGCTTTTCTCCTTTTCCCACTTAACATTAATTCTTGGAACTTGCCTTATATGAGTATGCAAAAGGCCACATTCTTTGTGGCTACATGGTTTTGCATTCTATGGATGAGCCCACCAATCCCCTATTCATGGATATTTAAGATATTTTCAATCTTTCTTGATTAGAAACTATGATGCAATCATTAACTTCAAGCACATATCATTTTGCACTTTGGAAGATAAATATGAGTGATATTTCCTAGAATTAGAAAGACATTGCTGAATTGAAGGATGTTTGTACTTGTAATGTTAATAGATTTTGCTCAATTTCACTCCATAGAGACTGTATTGATTTTCTTTCCCACAGCAATACATAAGAGTGCTGATTTCCCCCCATGCTGCATGCTCTCTCATACAATGTGTTGTCAGGCTTGTTGAGCTTTTCCAATTTAATAAGAGAAAAATGATAATTGCAATTTTAATATGCATTTCTCTTTTAAACAGCACTGAGCAATTTTCCTGCTGTCTAAGAGCCGAGGATTTCACTGTTTTTCCTTAGGTCATGACTAAGACGGTTTTTCTCTTTTCGGATCCCAGGATTTACTAGAGTTGTGTCTGGAGCAAATTGAGGCTGACTTTTGGGCATAAGAAATTCAGAGTAGGTCCAATTTGAGATTCAATTTCCCTGAGTCTGCACATGTAAAACCTACTGCGATGGGAAATAAACTATGTCAACAAGATGCTGCCACAAATGCTCAAGTTTAATGACATGGAACTTAGATTTATAATAAAATATTAAAGGAAAAATGTAGGTTAAAATACAGTACAATGTGATCTCTCTTCCTTTTTTAAAAATATGGGATCCATCTGTAGAAAGGTGCCTGGAAGGACGTATATGGAAAATTAACATGGTTATTTCTGGCTGGAAGGACTACATGATATTTTACTCTAATTTGTGCTTCTCTGTATTTTTGAATTGTTGTCAATTACTAATTTCTATCTGAAATAAATAAAAATAATATTTTAAAAGTACAGTTTGCCTCATGGGTGGAGAGCCATAAAAAATACACAAAGTGATGAGAAGAACATTGGACCAAGAGTCAGGAAACCTAATTTTTAGTCCCACTTCTGCTGTTAATATGCTCTGAGATTATTTGGCTTATAATTTAATTTTCAGGCCCTGGCATCATTTATAAAATGGGGAAATTGGGCAAGCTTGTTGTTTTGAATCCCTAGAGCTCTAAAATAATACCTTAAATGTTAAGATGAGACACTTATGAATTAATGTTGATTAAATTCTTTTATAGATATATGTTTATGCTCTGAATAGTTGCATTTCATAAAATCAAGGTGAATCTGTGTGTGTCGGTTGTTTCTTATGTAAATGATTGTCTGTGAACTGTATTGGTGTGCCATGCAAAGCAAAAGTCTTCACACTGAGTAATTATCTTTTCAAGGCTCATTGAAAGAGGTTACCTTGGTAACAAGAAATCAAAACCCACCCACTTCATCTTAGGGGTCAGAACAAGGTTCTCCATGTAATCATCATTTCTGTTCTTCAGGTACAAACTGTGAAGCAGCCTCGGTGATAATGTTCATATATTAGTAACAAGCAGTTTTGTACTCCAAGACACAGTTCTTTGCATTGTTCTAGTTCAGGCCTGTTGTCCTGATGGATATATTAAGAGCACAACTTTTCATTTTCTGAAGTTTGCAAGATAAATTAGTTTGGTTCCTCCAGCTCCTCAGCACCTTAGATAGCTCTTTGTTTTTTAAAAAATTATACTTTAAGTTCTGGGATACATGTGCAGAACGTGCAGGTTTGTTACATAAGTATACACGTGCCATGGTGGTTTGCTGTACCCATCAATCCATCATCTACAATAGGTATTTCTCCTAATGCTAACCCTCCCCTAGCCCCCAACCCCTGACATGTCCCAGTGTGTGGTGTTTCCCTCCCTGTGTCCATGTGTTCTCATTGTTCACTCCCACTTATGAGTGAGAACATGTAGTGTTTGGTTTTCTGTTCCTGTGTTAGTTTGCTGAGAATGATGGTTTCCAGCTTCATCCATGTCCCTGCAAAGGACATGAACTCATCCTTTTTATGGCTGTATAGTATTCCATGGTGTATATGTGCCACATTTTCTTTATCCAGTCTATCATTGATGGGCATTTGGGTTGGTTCCAAGTCTTTGCTATTGTGAATAGTGTCACAATAAACATAAGTGTGCATGTGTCTTTACAGTAGAATGATTTATAATCCTTTGGGTATATACCCAGTAATGGGATTGCTGCGTCAAATGGTATTTCTGATTCTAGATCCTTGAGGAATCACCACACTGTCTTCCACAATGGTTGAACTAATTTACACTCCCACCAACAGTGTAAAAGCATTCCTATTTCTCCACATCCTCTTCAGCATCTGTTGTTTTCTGGCTTTTTAATGATCGCCATTCTCACTGGTGTGAGATGGTATCTCATTGTGGTTTTGATTTGCATTTCTCTAATGACCAATGATGATGAGCTTTTTTTCATGTTTGTTGATTGCATAAATGTCTTCTTTTGAGAAGTATCTGTTCGTATCCTTTGCCCACTTTTTGATGGGGTTGTTTGTTTTTTTCTTATAAATTTGTTCAAGTTTCTTGTAGATTCTGGATATTAGCCCTTTGTCAGATGGATAAATTGCAAAAATTTTCTCCCATTCTGTAGGTTGCCTGTTCACGCTGATGACAGTTTCTTTTGCTGTACAGAAGCTCTTTTAGTTTATTTAGATCCCGTTGTCACTTTTGGCTTTTGTTGCCATTGCTTCTGGTGTTTTAGTCATGAAGCCTTTGCCCATGCCTATGTCCTAAATGGTATTGCCTAGGTTTTCTTCTAGAGTTTTTATGGTGTTAGGTCTTACATTTCAGTCTTTATTCCATCTTGAGTTGATTTTTGTATAAGGCGTAAGGAAGGGGTCCAGTTTCAGTTTTCTGCATATGGCTAGCCAGTTTTCCCAACACCATTTATTAAACAGGGAATCCTTTCCCCATTTCTTGTTTTTGTCAGGCTTGTCAAAGATCAGAGGGTTGTAGATGTGTGGCATTCTGAGGCCTCTGCTCTGTTCCATTGGTCCATATATCTGTTTTGGTACCAGTACCATGCTCTTTTGGTTACTGTAGCCTTGTAGTATAGTTTGCAGTCTGGTGGGGTGATGCCTTCAGCTTTGTTCTTTTTGCTTAGGATCGTCTTGGCTATATGGGCTCTTTTTTTTGTTGTTGTTCCATACGAAATTTAAAGTAGTTTTTTCTAATTCTGTGAATAAAGTCAATGGTAGCTTGACGGGGATAGCATTGAATCTATAAATTACTTTGGCAGTATGGCCATTTTCATGATATTGATTCTTCCTATCCATGCGCATGATTAAAGCATGGAGGTGGAAGGACCCAAGGGCACTCATGTCTTTCTCCCTTGGCTTCTGTGCTCACTTCACTGATCAAGAATGAGGACTATTAATTACTAGGGGTATGCTTCTAGAAATCTCAGACCTGTGAGAGGCAGTGGAGATTAAGTAATGTTTCTTCATGATTTTATAGATGAAGGAGCTGTGAAGTTGGAAGCAAAGCTTCTGAGTCCAGTGGTCTTTTCAGGCCAGCACTTCGATCAAGGGAAATTCCAGTCCTGAGGGCTCACTTGCATGTGAGCCCCGTCTTTCCTTAACACAGTCATCAAGGGTTAGCTTTGAAATCCCTGCAGAACTGTACAGAACCTCTCACTTCTTTCTCTTTTAAACCAGGAGCACACAGTGTTCACCACAGAGCCTCCTACTCACTTCACGGAATTGACAAGGGAAAGCAGTGTTCTGGTGAGCCAAGTACAAAATGGGAAGGTGATTCAAGCAAGGGTGAAGTCTGGGACAAGGCTGCCCTGGGAAACTTTCTGTCCTCCCTTAAGGTTCTTTACCCACAAGATTCTGAAGGCTCAAGCCAGAGCTTACAACACTTGTCTGGAGAGACTCAGCCACAGTCTCCCACCTGCACCAGGGCAGCCCTGATGAATCAGTAAAGAGAATGTTATCAGTGTAGCACTTGCAGGCTGTTGCTGAATAGCTTTTAATCAGCAATCTAGGGATCCCCTCTCAGGGCTTGGGGAAAACAAAGCGAAGAGAAGCAGGTTGTATTCAAAGCACTGAGTAGGCAGCAAAGGCAGCATAAATTCAGCCAAATGGAAATTCACTTTAAATAAAAACACAATTTTATACTACCAGCAAGCTTACCTTGGAAACACAGCCCCACCTTCCCCACAATACAACTCATTTTATTTCCTCCACTAAAGAGAATTGCCTGAAACAATGACTGTTTCAGTGCCTGTGAATAATACAAATACAATCAATAAGTGTAGCTGTCTCTTGGTTAGCCCTGGGTTTGGAGGGGAGCTATGGGGAGATGCGCCCCCAGCCTAACCATCTCCCAAGAATTCCAACAACATTCCCCAGGAGGCAGGTGCCGGCTCACTCTCCCGAGAACTGACTGACTTGGAGTACTTGAGCTGAAAGCGATCAGTAAGGATTCTTGCTTAACCTTCTTTTATAAGTGTAGAAACGGAGATTCAAAAAAATTTAGGAGACTCACTGAAGTTACATTATTTGCTGTTTCATCATTTTACTGATTGTAAGGGCATCTCCTGAAGAATGGTTGAGATGAGGGATGAATGTCAGATCAAATGAGTTAGCAAGTAATTAGTGAGCACCCATAACATACTTGGCCTTCATTTCAGAGATGAGGACAGGTCCCAGGAGACCGGCTTTGTAGGCGCCTGCCACAGCACCACGTGTACTTACAAAGACAAGCCCACTGAAAACCCTTTCTTCCTGCCTGTTCTACCAACCAATGGGACTGTGACTCCCCCCCCGTCCTATACTGTATTCTGGCTCTTACCCTCTGACCTGGACATTCTTATCACAACAGCTCTGTCTAGTGTTTTTGCCTCCGTTACTGATCCATTGAGTCATTGTCCACAATGCTGCCCAAATGAGCTTCTGTCAACATCATGGAATCGTATCGCTTCCCTGATTGAAGCCTTTGATAGCTATTTAATTTCATACTTCTACCTAACATATGAATTCCCCTTGAGGTGAACTTGGCCTATCTGCCCACCCTTATTATTATTTTTTTTTTGAGTAATGAACTAATTATAACTCCCAACATGTGGCTCCATTCCTAGTCCAGTGACTTCATTGCTGCGCTTTGACTGGAAATCCCTCTCCCTGCATCTACCTGGTGAACATCTACTTTATTTCACAGAAAGGTGTCTTATCTCTTGTGAAGCCTTGGTTCGATAGTCGAGGTCAGGAAAGACCAGGAAGCCAAACTTAGATTGGGAAGCAAACTTGGCCAGAGGGGAAAGTGGAATGCAATGGTCTTAGCTATCCTTTGGTCACTCACTCTGACTGGTGAAATGCTCATTTGGTTACTCGTGGGTCTACTCTCATTCTTTATTTCTCACAGTATGTCAGCATTCATTCCAGGCCACTCCAGGCATTAGACTTTAAAAAAGCGATGACTCTATGAATGTGTGTGTACATGTGAGTGCATGTGAGTGTGTGCACGTATGCTCAACGTTCCAAAGCTTGATGGCCAGAATCCTCGAGTAGCAGAAAATTCCCTGAAATGCCTTGATTTCAAGAACATATTGTCTGGGCGCGGTGGCTCACGCCTGTAATCCCAGCACTTTGGGAGGCTTAGGCGGGTGGATCACCGGAGGCCGAGAGTTCAAGACCAGCCTAACCAACATGGTAAAACCCCGTCTCTACTAAAAATACAAAAATTAGCCGGGCGTGGTGGTGTACACCTGTAATCCCAGCTACTCAGGAGGCTGAGGCAGGAGAATGGCTTGAACCCAGGAGGTGGAGGTTGCAGTGAGCCGGGATCACACCACTGCACTCTAGCCTGGGCAACAGAGTGAGACTCCGTCTCAAAAACAAAACAAAACAAAACAAAACAAACAAACAAAAGAGAACATCCTGCAGCCATTTTCTAAAGGCCTTTCTTTGACAGTGTTTATCATCAGGTTTTTTAAAGGACTATATTTCCCACTCTCCTGGTTACCTACTTGTACTGAAAAAAGCAGAAAGGTAATTAAAATAAGTTCATATATTATAAGAAGAAAAAGGAATATCTAACTCATTGAAGTGGATTTCCTGCTCCCAATTCTCTTCAGGGAAAGCTCAGTGACACCCAGGGTTAAGTTATTTCAAGAAACGTGAGGCTTCCACATGATAAGCAGACCTGCGCCATTTTGGTAATTACATTTTGCAGTCACTGGGGGCTCTGGGAAGGGAGACATACCTCTCCAGCAACCTGCAATTATAATATAAATCAGCATGTGTGTAGATTAAATGCTAAATGGATCTTATTATTATTAGATCCGACTTCTTCCTGAGCTCTCATTTTACAGTAAAGCATGCAGTTCAGCAAATGGCAGGCTGCTCCAAATTCTTATTCTGGAAGGTTTGAAGGAAATGCAGTATCCTCCCCGCAGGACATTGCAGCAAGGTCGACTCTTTTTTGTGTGCCCATAGGAGACCAGAACTAGGTGTGACTCCAGAACTCACACTTTCCTAACTCAGAAGGTTGCTTTTTAGTGATACCAAACAGAAAGGAGGCTTTTAATAGACCACTTGATGATGCAAAAGCTTTAGGAAATGTTAGATGGTCTCCTCAAACTCTGAGTAGGGATTGACTTCAGGAAGAAAAAAAACAACGCTTATCAAAGCCAACAAGGTACTATGAGAAAGGCTGCTTACTTAGGCCAGTTTCCATAAGAAACAGAGCCCGATATAAGAATTCATGTGCAATGTTGTGTATATATTTTTAAAATCCCAGAAGGACACAGTAAGAGAATGAATAAAGTCCCAACTGGAAATAAGGGCCCTGGGCTTCCATATTCCTGCACCATCAGTTAGTCAGTCATCAGCCAGGACTACCGTGGGGAAGATAATTTCCATGGGACCCCCTGCTCTCTGTGTTTGCTGCCTCTCTGCTCCATATGTGCAGTGTGGTGACAGTAGTCCCAGGGAGTTCCTTGAAGAGAGGCACAAATGCAAGCCATTGGAACCCAAACACTCGGAAGCCAAGGGAAGGGCTCATAAAACCAGTAAAAAGGGATCCAAGGAGTGTACTACACTTGCCCTCTGTGATAGTTTGTGTCCACTTGGCTGAGCCATGGTACCCAGATATTTGGTAAACATTGTTCCAGGCATTTCTGTGAAGATGTTTTTGGGTATTACTCACATTTATACCAGTAGAGTGAGGAAAGCAGACTGTCCCCCCTCATGTGGGTGGGTCTCATCCAATCAGTTGAAAGCCTAAATAGAACAAAAGGCAGATCCTCTCCCAAGTAAGAGAAATTTTCCTGTTTCTGGACTTGAACTGAAACCTCAGCTCCTCCTGAGTCTTGAGCTTGCTGGCCTTCAGACTGGAACCAAACCTTTGACTCTAGGGTCTCCAGCTTTCCAACTCATACTGCAGATCTTGGGATTTGCCTGCATTCATTCATAATTACATAAACTCAATTGGCTCATGTAATACATATATATACATACCTATATTATTATCTAATTTGTATACATATATGTATATGTGTGTGAGAGAGAGACTTGACCTTCCAACTTGACTCTAAATGGATGAATATTTTGTTGTGAGGATTCAGATGCAATTGGTTTCTTATATTGTCTGAACCTCCTGTGCGTCTTTGGATGCAAACTGCATAGTGTAATGCTAGTACTTTTCACATGAATGGAGAGAGGGAACAGAATGAGATACCAATTGGGACTGGCGAGATAGATTTGGTGACTCAAAGTAGCTGCATGGAATTCAATGCCTGGGACTATGGAGGTCATTCATTCATTTCATAGGTTCTCACTGAGCCACCATTTATTCAAGGTCACAGCATTGGCTGGGGTCAGGGCACTCTGAGAGAAGGTGGAGGATCTGTCTCCCTGACCCAAGGAACACAGGAATGGCCATGACAGCGAGTACCTAAAGGAAGGTACAGATAAACAGCCATTGATATTCCAAGGTTGGAGAGTTAACGTTCTTAAAGATGTGACATTTGATCTGCACTTTTTTAGACAGATGGGGAGAATGCAGAAATAAAGGCAGCCTGGGAGGGAGGGATGCTCTTGGGGAACCTAAAAGAGTACAGCCAGGTGGGAGTACTGAAAAGGGAAGGGGACAGATGTTCCCCAAAGCCCCATGCTAATAATTGTGGGCTTAAATGTCTAGGAGATGGAGGAACCAGTGATGACTTCTGAAGAGGGAGATGGTTTGATTATATTGCCTTCAAGGTATATCACTGTGGAGATATTTGGAAGGGTAGCAGAAGGGGCAATCCTGTGGACCAAGAGGGTGCTTTGGAGGAAGGCTCTGTAATTATTTAGGTGAGAAATGATTAAAGCAGAACAGTGACAGAAGATGATTCACAAGACATAATCTTAGCACACAGTTGGATGAGGGGAATGGAGACAGTGTGGTTGTTGGCATGGACTCCAAGGTTTCTGGCTTGAGAAACTTGGCGGAGGGTGATGTTGTTCGCTCACAGAGTGAATACAGTGATAGAAGCAGGTAAAGCAGAGATGACAAGTTCAGTTTTGATCTTGTAATATTTAAAGTGTCTTTGTAACTTCAAATTTGAGATGTTTGTTAGGTGGTTGGATATGTAGGTCTAAAATGTAAAAGTGTTTTTGGCTGTAGCTGGAAATCTGGAAGTCATCAGTATTGGGTAACTGTTAATTCATTCAACAAATATTTATTGAGTGTATGCTATGTACCAGACACTGTTCTAGGCCATGGAGACACAATAGTGGACAAAATAGATAAAATTCCCTTCCTCGTGGAACTTAGATAGTAGCACGTGGAGTCAGGTAATTAATAAACAAATATGACATACAGACTGTCAGATGGTGGTTGGGACTCTGGAGAAAAGTAAAGTGGGAGTGGGGCAGGGATAGACTGGGCTGCAAGTGCAATTTCAGGAAGGGTGGTTGGAAAGGCCTCATTAAGAAGGTGATATTGAGCAAAACCCTGAAGGTGATATTGAGCAAAGCCTTGAGGAGAAGATTTGATCCATGTGGATAAGTGGGGAGACAGCATTCCTGGTTTGATCCATGTGGATACATGGGCAGAAAGCATTTCCAGTAGAGAAAACAGCAAATGCAGAAGTTCTCAGGTGGAAAGCGGCAGAACACGTTTGAAGAGCAGTAAGGAGGTTAGAGTGATTTCAGCACAGTCATCTAGAAAGAGTTAAGAGATAAGGTCAGAGGGAAAATAGGGAGCTAGATCATGTAATAACTCGTTTGCCATTAAAAGGCCTTTAGCATTAATCCTTAGTGAGGTAGGATTTGGTTGAAGAAATGTGATCAGACCACTATGACAGAAATAGATAGCAGCGTGGGGGACAAAGATGAAGGCAAGGAGACCACTTGAGAGGCAATGTCAATAATCTAGGTGGAGGATGACAGTAGCTTGGGTCAGGATGGTGACCAAGAAGGTGATAAGAAGTGGTCAAATTCTGAATATATTTTAAAGATAATGCTATGGAAGACTTTCTGGTAGCTTAGAGGTAGAGAGTATGAGTCTAGGATTTTCAATCTGGAAATATGGACTTGCCATTTACTGAGATGAGAAAGATTGAGAGAAACATTTTTGGGGTAGTAGGAGATCAAGAGGTCAGTTGTGGACACTAAGTTTGAGATGTTCATTATTCATCTACATGTAGAGATCCAGTAAGGAGTATGGTTTGGGGTTCAGGGTGAGATTCAGGCTGGAGATAAAAATGTTACAGTCTACAGCATAAAAATGGTATTAAATCTATGTGACTGAGTCAAATAATCAAGGGGATGCAGATAATAGAAAAGTTGTACTCAGGAATATGCATAAAGTAATAAAATGGAGCATGAGAGAAGAACCCAGGCAAGGCTGTAGATGGTGCCAGTTTACATATATGGGCACAGGAGCCACAGGAATGAGTAGAGTCAACCAGCACGTAAGACTGGTCCTGGGCAGGTATGAATATTCCCATGTCAGAGAGTGGAAACCAAGAACCACAGTAACCAGGAGCATAAAGAATGAATAAAAAGGTTCATGTAGTTGAATGGCAATGTTAGGCTCATCTGCTAATATTAGACAGGCTGCTTTCTGTCTGGTTACCTATTGTCACATGAAAACCACCCCAAAACTTAGTGGCTTAAATCAACAACAGCATTTATTTTTCTCGTGAATCTGCAATTTGGCTATGGCTAGGTGAGGACATCTGTTCTATACTCCCCATCAACTGGGTAGCTACAGGCTTGGGGCTAAAATCATCTGAAGACTCTTTCACTCACACGATTGGCAGTTGATGCTAGCTGGTGGCTAGGATTTTAGTTGGGGCTCTCTTCCAGGACATGTACTCATATCCTTGTCCTGTACTTTCTTGTAACATGGTGACAGATTCAAAAGGTAAACATCCCAAAACAGTGAGGGCCAAATGGAAGCCATATTGCTTTCTAGCCTTTATTTAGACAGAATCACTTGTCCTGTACTGTACTCTATTCATGAAAGCAGTCATGAAAGCCCACACAGATTCAAGAGGAGAGGAAATGAACTCCCGTTTCTTGATGGAGGAATGGAAAAGTTCTGGAAGACCATGTGGAACCAGAGATCTTGCTGTGGCCATTTTTTTTTTGAAAATGTAATCTTGTGTACAACTTGGTAAATGTGTCATGGTCCAGGGTCTTGGCTCTCAGACATGCAGGCTGTGAAACTCACCACTGGCTGGCTTTTTGAATCAAGATACTGATGTATAAGGCTGGAATGCCCATTTATTATTTGCAATGAGAAACAAATGTCATTGACATAGAACTACTCAAATTCTCTATGCTTTCCAGATACTTGGTGAGCACAGAATCGGAACAAAAGAGTGAGAGAGTTGAGTCGATGACTTGAATAGCAGCAGGTCAAAATGAGGTTTGAATTTCTGTCTTGTCAATCTGATGTGAATTTTTGATATCCATCGACTGACACTTCTGGGGTCTCTCTCAGTGCACCCCCCCCTTATTCCCCTTTGTGTAGCTTCTAGTTGGAGGAACAACTGCTCCTTTGGAATGATCTGTCTTCGGATGTGCTGGTCCACTCAACCTTATCCGTCTGGGTTTGCTGAGGGAAGCCATTCTGCTCCTACAAGTACGACTTTCCACTTTTCTTTTCTGATTGGTCGTATAGCTTGTATCTCAGAAAGCAACCTTAGTTCTTTTATTTCCTACTTCTTGTGGGAGGGAGGAGGAGTACAACTACTGAGAAGAGAATGCACAGTAGTCAAGGTGGAGAAACTGGTTTGGACTAAGGTGATGTTGGTGGGGTGGAGGGTGATTCAGTGAGAGAGAGAATGGAGTTCAGGATGGTACAGTCAGCTCTGTCAGGACTCTATACAGGCCCCTTCACCACACTGGTGCCTCTATCCCCAGTGGGTGTGAGTGTTGCTTACTAATGGAACTCAGCGTCCTCCTTCTCTGGAGAATTGACCTCAGGCAATGGAGCATATTCATCTAGAAGAGTGGTGGGAGCGGGAATCTTGTAACTAATAACTCACTGAGACTGGAGTAACAAAGTCCCGTTTCCTTGTCTCAAAGTAAGCCAACTCTTGGGTTGCTCATGCTCCACAGATGCCCATGGCATCAGGCTGATACTAGATTCCAGCTGCAGCCCTGTATTTGCTGTGTTCCCGCTTCTACCTTGTCTGGCTTCCTGCATAGCCTGGTGTTTCCTGAGGGCTCCCTTGCAACGCATTAATTGGACAGAAGTCCCCTTCTGAGCCTCTGTGTCTAAGAAAACCAAACTAAGACAGACTCCAAGGTTTCTGGTTTGAGTAACTAGGTAAATAGTGAACATTTACCTAGAACATTTACTGAAATAGGGAACACCAGGGTATAAACAGGCATGAGGAAGAAAAATGAAGGATTCAGTTTGTACTTGCTAAGTTTAAGATGCCTGTGACACTTGATGGAGACATCAAACAGACAGCTGGATATCAGAGCAGGAAATTCAGATGAGAAGTTTGGGCTACAGATGTGAGGATCAAATCAAAGAATATAATTTAGACTGGAGGGTCAGGGTGTAGCTCCCTGAAGAAGTGATATTCATTCATGACTTGAAGTCTGAGCAGGAAATAGTGAGGCCGTGAGTGAAAGGAAGAGCCTTCCATATAGAGGGAACAACAGGTGTGAAGCCTGAGCCTTTTCTTATTGATGTCAGAGGCGGAGAAATTCTTAAGTCTTTGATTCCAGATGCATCGCTTAACCATCGTCAGAGTGAGCAATATTTCTTTGAAGTTCATAATTTAGGGGACATTTATTGCTAAGTGACATCCTCATCTTATTTTCCTGGTATTTTTCAGGCAGATTCTATGTCTAGCAATAAGCATTCATTCAGCAGTCTTACTCAAAAAAAAAAAAAAAAAAGACTTGAGTGTCAAAGAGCTTGTAATTCTGTGCTATCAGATGACACTGAAATACGCAGAGGCATTGTTAATAGGAAGCAAGGAGGATTCAGTCAGGGGCCAGCAGAAGGGACCCTGGGAGAAATAGTAATCAATGGTAATTTTGATTATGAAGTTTAAAAAAGAATTTAACTGTGAGAGAATTAAAAGGAAGTGAAAGTGAGCAAGAAAGGTAAAAATGAGGTAAATGCCAAGCGAGGGAAGAATGGTGATGCAGAAAGCAAATACTGACTGAGTTGGGGAAAGGACTGACTGCAGAGAGGAAACATTCCCAGGATAAAATCTGGACGCATCCAAACCCATAAGGAGAAAGATTCCAAATGTAATAAACAGGGAAAGCCAGCTCCTGAACTGGGGTCCTGGGACAGGATCACCTGGGAGCTGGGAGCATCTTAATAGAGAGACTGCCTGACTGTCATCCCAGCCAAGGGACGATTAGTGTGGTCACTGTCTCGCCATAGAGCCTAAGAGCTCATCATGTCTGCAAAGGAAAGGGGCCTTGTTACATAAGCAGAATGTTTACATCTGGCCCATCACCAAGGGAAACGTTAACTCCACACACAAAGAAGAAAAGCCCCAGGGAGAAAAAGTCCTTGCAGAGCGCAGGCCTGCGGCCTTTGCAGGTAGGACTGAGGAAGAGAGATAATCAAGTGTTCTTGCTGCAGATACGCATGTTAAGAACTTGGGTTATTTTTATGTGTCGTGCAATGGCAATTAAAGGCCCAAAAGAAAAACAACATATGACTGAAAGGACAGCTTAACTGAAGAGAATACGCTGAAACAAAAAGTGATTCAAGCTTCCCTCAAACCTCACTCTTTGCCAATAAAATCAATCTAGAGGATCAGGCATGTCTACATAGATGTCGTACAGTTCTGATCTGACTGCTGGTTTGCTCTTCCTAAAGAAGATGACAGCAAAGAGAATGGGTGTCAGCCTGCATCTGCTCTGGCTGTGTGATCTTGGGCAGGTCATTTATCTCCTACAGAGCTTCAGCTTCTCTTTAGAGAAATGAGTAAGGGATTTTTTTTTCTCCCAAATCTCTGAGGTCTTTTCTAGTTCCAAAATAGTTGAATTCCAAAAATCATTTTACTTGATAAAGCCACATGTCCCAGAGTCCAACCAGAGAAAGCAGAAGGCTTGTGATAAATGAATGCGAAGAAAGAGTGCCCGCAGAGGAGAAACCCAGGTCAGTGCATGTGGGCTGCATTCATGCTTCATCTTCCTGTTGTGTCCTTCCCAAAGTCTATTTCCCACAGACTACCTTCTGCTTTTTTGGGTTCTATTTCTGATGAGGCAGAGGTTTTTTAAAAAAAGTTATATATCCATGTAACCTTCTCAATTGTCAGTGGCTCAAAGCCAATATACAAAATAGAAAATAAACAGCAATTTCAATTCCTCATTCCTTCCTTGAAGTCTTGGGAGTCAACAAGATGTTCATGGTTCTCTCATAGACAACATTTCCAGGGTTCATTTCATGTGCATATACAGAATAATTTCAAAGTTCCTACTCATTAGTAGATTCAAAGAAAAAGAAAATTTTTTGAAATGGAAAAACCTACTGTTCACCATTTTTTGTTCTATGTTATCATTTTTGTTTTTATTATTCAGTGACATGGCAATTAAAGGCACAATAGACTTAAAGCTAGTTTATTAAAGGGGGGCACCTTTCATATGTCAAAGGGCATTATTTTTTCTTTTATAATTCAGCCTTAGAACTAATCAGGTAAGGCGGGTGCAGTGGCTCACGCCTGTAATACCAGCACTTTGGGAGGGTGAGGTGAGCAGATCATGAGGTCAGGAGTTTGAGACCAGCCTGATCAGCATGGTGAAACCCCGTCTCTTCTAAAAATACAAAAATTAGCTGGGCGTGGTGGTGCACACGTGTAATCCCAGCTACTCAGGAGGCTGAGGCAGGAAAATTGCTTGAACCTGGGAGGCAGAGGTTGCAGTGAGCCAAGATTATGCCACTGAACTCCAGCCAGGGCAACAGAGTGAGACTTTGTCTCAAAAAAAAAAAAAAAAAAAAGGAAAGAAAGAAATAATCAGGTAAGCCCTTTGGAATTCATTTAGTTTATAGGATTCCCATGGTTTTTCTCAAGGGAAACTGTATTCAGGCTTTGGTGAGTAATAAAACTTCTCTTTAAAGAATGTTCTCTCTGAGTACATTTAGATTTAAATTGGATATACACTCATATGTTTTTATATGAATTATGATTTTCCTACTAAATTTCTAAAATAGTGCCTGAATAATATCTGCTTTAATGAACAGAAAAAAAAATTGTTAGAACAGTTTCTTGGTTAAGTTCATTGTATTGGATGACACTGTAGATTTGTATATTCACAAGAGTTTCACTGCAAACTGACTTTTCAGGGCAAATTCACCACCCAAAAGTCTGTAGTGAAAGGTGAATGCTGAGACTGAGTCACAGATGAGATCTGCTTACCTAGAGCAGAAGTTGAAAACTGTAAACTGGTTAAATGTTACAAAACACTTAAATGGCAAAACTGACAAATATCTGGAGGCTGAGTATAAGACTAGCATGAGAAGGAGAAATTCCCGGGTCTTAAGGGGACTCTTTCACTTTTGTGAACTTGACCTAGAGGAAATCCACCAGGTTCTCATGGCGAAGAACTGAGAAAGATCCCCTTGTGGCTATGGCAAGAAGAGAGAAAGAGAAATCATGAGAAACTAAGGAATTTAAAGCTTCTGTCCCTAGAGCTAAGGAGAACATTAAGCAAAACCCAGCTCCTAATCAGAGTAACAAATCTTCACACTACAGGACTGCTTACCTCAGTTCCTATTACCTGATACGATATGTCCATCACTCAACAAAAAATTACAAGGCATACCAAAGAGAAAGAAAAACATTGTTTGAAAAAACAAAGCAAGCATCAAAACCAGACTCAGATGTGACATAGATTTTGGAATTATCAGATAAGGAATTTAAAATTACTATGATTAATATGTAAAGGGCTCTTATGGAAAAAGTAGACAAGATTAGATACAAGAACAGATTGATGGTAAAAGCAGAAAGATGGAAATTCTAAGCAAGAACTGAAAAGAAATGCTAGAAATAAAAACACTGTAACATAACTGAAGAATGCCTTTGATGGGCTCATGAATAAACTTAACAATGTTGAGGAAAGAATCAGTGGACTTTAAGACAGGTCAATACAAACCTTCTAAACTGAATTGCAAAGAGAAAAAAAGAATAATAAAAACAGAACATCCAAGAACTATAGGGCAATTTCACAAGATGTAATATATGTGTAATTGAAATACTAGAAGAATAGAGAGACAATAGAACAAAAGAAAGATTTAAAGCAATAATATTTGAGAACTTTCCAAAGTTAATGGCGTACATCAATCCAAGAAACTCAGAGATCATCAGGCAGAATAAATAAAAACAAAACCCCAAAACCAAAGCTCTGCATTTAGGTGCATCATATTTAAGCTGCAGAAAAATCAAAGACAAAGAAGAAAAATCTTAAAAGAAGCCAGAGAAAAATACCACCTTATCAATAGAAGAGTAAAGATAAGAATTACATCACATTTATCATCAGAAGTCATGCAAGCAAGAAGAGAGTGGCATGCAATATTTAAATTATTGTTAATTAAAAAAACAAAGCATACCAGATGTGTTGGCTTACGCCTGTAATCCCAGCACTTTGGGAGGTCTAGGTAGGAGGATCACTTGAGCTCAGGAGTTCAAGACCAGCCTGGCCCACATAGCAAGACTCCATCTCTAAAAACAAAAAAACAAATCAAAACCAACAAGCAAAAAGATAATCCAGCGTTTTATATCCAATGAAAATATCCTTTAAAAGTGAAGGAGCAAATACAACTTTCTCAAACAAATATTGATGGAATTTATCCCCAGCAGACCTGTGCTTCAATAAATGTTAAAATAAGTTCTTAAGGGAGAAGGAAATAACATAGGTCAGAATCTTGAATCTACAGGCATGTATTGCATATAGATACATCAGTCAAGGACAGACTGCATATACAGTGGTGGTTCCAGAAGCTTATAATGGAATTGAAAAATTCCTATTACCTAGTGAAGTCATAGCCATCTTAACGTTGTAGCACAATGCATTTCTCATGTGTTTGTAGTGAAGCTAGTGTAAATAAGCCTACTGTGTTGCCAGTTGTACTAAGGTCTATCATGTACAATTACGTACAGTACATAATACTTTTTTTTTTTTTTTTGAGATGGAGTCTTGCTCTATCGCCAGGCTGGAGTGTAGTGGCACGATCTTGGCTCACTGCAACCTCCGCCTGCCGGGTTCAAGCGATTCTCCTGCCTCAGCTTCCCGAGTAGCTGGGACTACAGGTGTGCACCACCATGCCCAGCTAATTTTTGTATTTTTAGTAGAGATAGTGTTTCACCATATTGTCCAGGATAGTCTTGATCTCTTGACCTTGTGATCCACCCGCCTCGGCCTCCCAAAGTGCTGGGATTACAGGTGTGAGCCACTGTGCCTGGCCACCAGTACATAATACTTAATAGTAATAATAAATGACTATGTTACTGGTTTATGTATTTATTGCACTATACCTTTTATTTTTATTTTAGAGCGTAGTCCATCTACTTATTTTTTAAAAAGTTAACTTAAAAGAGCCTCAAGCAAGTCCTTCAGGCAGTATCCAGAGGAAGTCATTGTTATCATAAGAGATGACAGCTCCATGCCTGTTACTGCCCCTAAAAACCTTCCAGTGGGACAAGAGGTGGACGACAGTGATATTGATGATATTGACCCTGTGTAGGCCTAGGATAATGTGTGTGCTTGTGTTTTAATTTTTAACAATAAAGCCTGAAAGGCAAAAAATTAAAAATTTTAAAAATAGAGAAAAGGTTATAGAATAAGGATAAAAAGAAAGAAAATATTTTTGAACAGCTATATAATGTGTTCATGTTTTAAGTTATGTTAATATTATATGAACAGCCAAAAAGTAAAAAAAAAAAAAAAGTATATTAAGTTAAAAAGTTACAGTAAGCTAAGATTTAGTTTATTATTGAAGAAAAAATAACTTTTTCATAAATGTAGTGTAGCCTAAGTGTACAGTGTTTATAAAGTGTACAGTACTATACAGTAATATCCTAGGCCTTCACAGTCATGCACAACTCACTCACTGACTCACCCAGAGCAACTTCCAGTCCTGCAAACTCCATTCATGGTAAGTGTCCATGTATGGAGGTGTAGCGTTTTTTAATCTTTTATACTGTATTTTCTTTTCAACTTTTAGGTTCGGGAGGTACATGTGCAGGTTTGTTAGAGGGGTAAATTGTGTGTCACTGGGTTTTGGTATACAAATGATTTCATCGCCCAGGTGGTGAGCATAGTACCCGATAGGTAGCTCTTTGACCCTCACTCTCCCTCCCACCCTCCAACCTCAAAGTAGACCCTAGTGTCTATTGTCCCCATCTTTGTGTCCATATGTACTCAATGCAGCTTCCACTTATAAGTGAGAACACGTAGTATTTAATTTTCTGTTCCTGTGTTAATTCACTTAGGATAATGGCCTCCAGTTGCATCCATGTTGCTGCAAAGGATATGATTTCATATTTTTTGTAGCTGTGTAGTATTCCGTGATGTATACGTACCATATTTTCTTTATCCAGATGACCACTGATGGACATCTAGGTTGATTCCATGTCTTTGCTTTGGGAATAGTGCTGCAATGAACATATATATGCTGGTGTCATTTTGGGAGAATGATTTCTATTCCTTTGGGTATATACCAAGTAATGGGATTGCTGGGTCCAATGATAGTTTTTGTACCACAGTTTCACTGTACTTTTTAAATGTTTATATATGCTTAGATACACAAATGCCATTACATTGTAATTGCCTACTGCATTCAGTACAGCAACATACTGTGCAGATTTGTAGTCTAGGAACAATAGGCTATATCCTACACCTTAGGTGTGTAGTAGGTTATAGTAGGTTATACCACCTAAGTTTAAGTACATTCTGTGGTATCTCCACAACAATGAAATTGCCTAAATGTGAATTCCCCAGAATATATCACTATCATTAAGCAACATATACATATATATAGCCAGGTGTGGTGGCTCACACCTGTAACCCCAGCAATTTGGGAGGCCAAAGCAAGAGTATTGCTTGAGACCAGGAGTTTGAGACCAGCCTGGTGTGGGCAACATAGCAAGATCCCATCCCTACAGAAAAATTTAAAAAATTAGCTGGGCATAGTGGCATGCACCTGTAGTCCCAGCTATTTGGGAGGCTGAGGTGGAAGGATCACTTGAGCCTGGGAGGTTGAGGCTGCAGTGAGCTGTGATCACACCACTGCACTCTAGTCTGGGTGACAAAGTGAAAGTTGTCTATTTAAAAAAAGAGAGATGAAGAATCTTGGAGAAAGGAATCAAGGAAAGTGAGTGAAATAAAATATTTTGTTTTTATTATTCTAAAATATAACTGCACAATTTAATAATAGTAAGAATGTACTGGGTGATTATAACATAGGAATAAGAGAAATTAAATGACAGCAACATCACAAGGGATGGGAGGGAGAAATTGGGAGTATTTTTACAATGTACCTGCACTACTCATGAAGCAGAAGCATGTAATTTGAAGGTGGAATTAGATTAGCTAAAAATGTATGTTGTAAGCTTTAGGGAAACCACAGTTTTTTTTTCTTTGAAAACGTGAATAAGAGAGGAGATAAAATGGAACCATACAGAGACTTAATTAAAAACACGGAAAGCATACAACAACTACAAACATGGTGGATGTTAAAGCAAATATATGAATAATCCCTTGGAATGAGTAGTCTAAATATACCAGCTAAGAGACAGAGAGTGTCAGATAAAAATGCAAGACCCAAGTATATGTTGTTTACATAAAATTCACTTTAAATATAAAGACTGCAATAGGCTAAAATTAAAGAAATGGACAATGGAGAAAGAGAAACCATACTAATCAAAAGAAAACTGGAGTGACTATATTAATTTCAGGCAAAGCAGACTTCAGAACAAGGAGAATTGTCAGAGATAAAGAGCAGCACTGAATAATTCTGAATGGATAAATTTTTGAAGAAGACATAACAATTCTAAACATGTATGTACCTAAAAACAGAGCACCAAAATACATGAGGCAATAACTCATATAACTGAAGGAGGGATAACTTCACTATTATGCTTGGAGAATTTAATACCCCTTGTCAGTAATTGAAAGATTAAGCAGGCAGAAACAGCAATAAAATATAGTTTACCTGAGCAGCACTATAATCAACGTGCTCTAATTGAAATTTGTAGAATACTGCATCCAGTAATAGTAGAATACACATTCTTCTTAAGCTCACATGGAACATTCTCAGACATAGACAATATTCTAAGTCATAAAACACACCTTAAAATTTAAAAGAGTAGAAAACATACAACGTATGTTCTCAGACCACAATAGAATTAAAATCACCAAATAGTTGGAGATTAAACAACACAAATCTATATAACACATGAGTCAAGATGCCACAAGAAACATTTAAAAATATTTTTAAATTAAAATAAAAATACAACTTATCAAAATGTGTGGGATGTACCTGAACCAATGCTTAGAGGAAATTTGATAGCATTAAATACATGTGGTAGAAAATAAAAAATATCTAAAAAGAATAACTTAATATTCAACCATAGGAAACAAGAAAATAAGAGGAATTTAGGCCTAAAGCAAGCAGAAGAAAAAAATAGATTATAAATCAATGCAATTGAAAGCAGGAAAATAATAGAAAAAACTAACAAACCAAATCTGGTCCTTTGAACAAATCAATAAATTGGTAAACTTCTAGCCAGACTAACCAAGAAAAAGAGAAAGAAGAGGAAAAGTTACCAATATCAGAAATAAAGGATGGAATGAATCAATATTGGCTCATCAGTTTAACACATGTACCACATTAATGCAAGATATTAAAACTATATTGGTGGAGATTGAGGGGTATATGGGAACTCTACTTCTCAATTTTTTTCTGCAAACTTAAAACTCTATCAAAAGGTCTATTAAAAAACAAATAAAAAAAGGCTAATAATATTTTTAACTTTTAAGTTCAGAGGTACAAATGCAGGTTTGTTACATAGGTAAACTTGTGTCATAAGGGTTTATTGATTATTTCATCACTCAAGTATTAAGCCTAGTACCAATTAGTTAATTTCCCCTATCCTCTCCCTCCTCCCAATTTCCACCCTCCAAAAGGCCCCAGTGTGTGTTGTTCCCCTCTATGAGTCCATGTGTTCTCATCATTTAGTTCCCATTTACAAGTGAGAACATGCAGTATTTGGTTTTCTGTTCCTGTATTAGTTTGCTAAGGATAACAGCCTTCAGCTCCCTTCATGTCCCTGCAAAAGACATCATCTCATTCTTTTTACGGCCGCATATTATTCTGTGGTATGTATGTACCACATTTTCTTTATCCTGTCTATCACTGATGGGCATTTATGTTGATTCCATGTCTTTGTTATTGTGAAAATCACCATCATTCCTATACACCAACAACAGACATGCCAAAAGCCAAATCAGAAAGGGACTCCCATTCACACCTGCCACAAAAAGAATAAAATACCTGGGAATACAGCTAATAAGGGAGGTGAAAGATCCCTACAAGGAGAACTACAAACCACTGCTCAAAGAAATCAGAGATGACAGGTATGGAAAAACATTCCATGCTCACGGATAGGAAGAATCAATATTATTAAAATGACCATACTGGTCAAAGCAATTTACAGATTCAATGCTATTTCTATTAAACTATCATTAACAGATGTTCTTCATAGAACTAGAAAAAGCTATTTTAATATTCATATGGAACTAAAAAAGAGCCTGAATAACGAAGACAATCCTAAGCAAAAAGAAAAAAAGCTGGAGGTGTCATGCTACCTGACGTCAAACTATGCTACAGTGTCACAGTAACCAAAACAGCATGGTATAAAAACAGACACACATAGGCCAATGGAACAGAATAGAAAACCCAGAAATAAGACCGCACACTTACAACTATCTGATTTTTGACAAGCCTGACAAAAACAAGTAATGGGGGAATGGATTCTCTATTCAATAAATGGTGCTGGGGTAACCATTTGGCTAGCCATATGCAGAAGATTGAAACTAGATCTCTTCCTTACACCATATACAAAAATTAACTCAAGATGAGTTAAAGGCTTAAATTTAAAATCCCAAACTATAAAAACCCTGGAAGACAACCTAGGCATTACCATTCTGGACGTAGGAATGGGCAAAGATTTCATGATGAAGACACCAAAAGCAATTGCAACAAAAGCAAAAATTGACAAGTGGGATCTAATTAAACCAAAAAGCTTCTGTACATCAAAAGAAGCTATCAACAAAGTAAACAGACAACCTACAGAATGGGAGAAAATTTTTGCAAATTACTCATCCAACAAAAGTCTAATATGCAGCATCTACAAGGAAGTCAAGTTTACAAGCAAAAAACAAACAACCCAATTAAAAAGTGGGCCAAGGACATGAACAGACACTTTTCAAAAGAAGACATACATGCAGCCAACAATCATATGAAAAAAAGCTCAATATCACTCAATGTCACTGACCATTAGAGAAATGTAAATCAAACCCGCAAGGAGTTGTCATCCAACACCAGTCAGAATGGCTATGATTAAAAAGTCAAAAAATAACAGATGCTGGCAAGAATGAGGAGAAAAGGGAACCCTTATACAATGTTGATTGGAGTGTAAATTAGTTCAGCCTTTGTGGAAGACAGTGTGGCAATTCCTCAAAAATCTAAAAACAGAAATACCATTTGACCCAACAACCGATTACTGGGTACATAACCAAAAAAATATGAATCATTCTATTATAAAGACACATGCACATGTGTGTTTATTACAGCATTATTCACAATAGCAAACAGCTAATAAATTTTAAAAGTCCCCCAAACTTGCAACTAGAAAGATTTCCTCCTGCAAATTAAGTAGAGAGAAAAAAGCAACCTAGAAAGAACTATAAAAATAATTATAGCATAGGCTCAAGCTGGCCCAAATTCCTCTAGTTCCAAAACAAAGTCTAGCAATGAGGTTCTGCACTGCAAAACAGAATGCATCATGGGGCATCCTAGGATAGAAGAAGGTTACTTACGGCCATCTGTGATGCTTTATCAGTTATTTCTACTCCCCAAATTCTGTTCTCAAGTGAAGTGGTGTTCTGCTGATTCATGCTTTTACAACACCATTCAAATAACATTACCCACAGTTCTGTCCAAACACACTCCACCTGGGATTTTAGATCCATTAAGCTCTTCCAAACAATTGGTAAAAGAGAGCCTCCACAGCTTCATTAGCAGAGGCAAATATTTGACTTTATGAAGGAGCAACGTCCCGTTGATTCCCACTAAAAGAGGCTCTTGGTCAGCTGTTTTTGCCTGTAGCAGAAGGTCACGGATTTATACTTAACCACTCATAATTTTTGCATAAAAAGGAGAACTGTCATCTTTCTCAGAGGTCCTGGTGGCTTGTTCCAGGTATCTATTTCTGTGTAACAATCTACCCCGCACATAGTGGTTAAACATCTTATTTTGCTCATGTTTTTGAGAGCTGGGAGTTTAGGAAGAGTTTGGTTAGGTGCTTATTCTCTTGTTCATGTGACATCAGCTGGAGCTGCAGCGGCTAGAGGAATCAGATCACAGATGACTTCTTCATCCACATGTCTGGTGTGTTAGTATCCCTTGACCTCTTTCCCTTTTCACATGGTGTTTCACCAAAGCCTTCTTTATGTGGCTTGGGCTTCTAATGGCATGGTGGCCTCAGGGCAGTCACACTTCTACTTCTTACATGACAGTAAGCTTTCCTTGGGAAGAGCAGTCTTAGAGTGAGTGTTCCAGGAGACAGAAAGTGGAAGCTGCCAGTCTCTTATGGGCTGGGCCGGGGGGCATCTAGTGTCACATCTGCTGTATTCTATTATTCAAAGGAGTCCCAGAGCTTGCCCAGATCAGGGAGAGGAGAACACAGATCCCATTTCCACATGGGAGGAATGTCAGTAATGAGTTGTCATCATAATTTGTCACACAGAATCCAATATCCTACATAGCTGTAAAGATGGCAGTGCCTGGTCTAAGCCAACACATATCCTACGTTATAAACTGAAATAAATATCACTAGAAACCAAACTTCCAAGGAGATACTATTTTTCTTAGGAATATCTTACCAAAAAATCCACAATGTCTGGTATAAACTGGGTAACAATTAAAATAATTTCAACCAAAAAATTGGTGGGAAAAAATTGTTAGACCACAATGAGACTTGTATTCTATGTTTATTTTTGTTGTTTGTTTTTTGTTGTATTTTCGTCTCATTTGGTGGAAAACGAATAGAATGTCATTATTATAATAGATCTCCAGAGTGAGTTGCCTTGTGATTAGTTTTGTCATCTTATGTCTAAGTGTGGGAAATTTTTTGAAAGGTTCTCGAAACTTCCATTCACTACTATGTGGCATTTTGGATCTGTAAGCAACGTGTTTACCATTTAATATACATTCCATTCTTTCATACTTGAGAAAACTGTGACCAGAGTGGTCAGTCATCCCACAGCATTGTAATGTATTAACTAGAACCAATATTTGGGCAGCCAGTTCAGTGTTCTATAGTCACGTCAGGTACTGTGGGAAAAGATAGGACCAGTTTTATTTGGAGGTATGTGGAAGAGTTTTTAATCCTTCATTCCTCAAAACTGCCACTGATGCCTGAAATTTTTCCAGTAGGCACTCATTTGATGCTACTCCTAATTGAGAGTAATTACATAGAGATAATTTCATTGTGTATGATAGGAAGCGAAAGGAATTCGAGCATGAAATGACTGAGGGTTGGTGTAGACCGGTTTGCTGAGCCATCCCTCCTATCTGGGACAGCCTGGAACACCACAAAGACCATGGTAGATTTTGAGATGAAGATTATACCAGTAAACATCAAAAGGAAAACGTACAGAAGAAATGGGAGGGCTGGGAGAAGAATGGGCCCCATGACCCTTTTGTGGCTTTTCTGCATGGCTGGGGGCCGTATTTAAAAGGCTATGTCCCTAGAGGAAATGAGAAAAATAAAACTATCATTTTAGCCTCAGATCAGAGTCCAGGAAGTCCAGGTTGACACAAAGATGTAAGTTTAAAACAAACAAACAAAAAACCGCAACAACTTAGAGAAAGCAGCCAGATAAGAAATTGGTAGCTGTCAAATAATGTTGAAAAATAATTCAAGCCTAGATACAGCATAACTGTTACTGTATATGTCACTGTATCATGTGACTTAAAAAAATTAGCAGTGTCTTGTCTGCTTTCTTGTCAGTTCGGAGGAAAATGCTACATGCCACAGATGTTCCCCATAGAAAGATGTCAAACCTGAAATGGCAGTGCTAGCAATCAAAGACATTGTACAACGGAGAATGCAAAATGCAACAAATCGCCATCTACTAGCAGTAAATTCCATCTGATTGCTGTGCTCAACCCGCTCCCTCCCAAACTGCCAAATCTTAAAAGATATGACATCTTATCATAGGCGACCCAGTTTCCTGTGAGCTGAGTGCTGGACCCTCTGTCAGCCTGGGCCATCTGAAAGGCCCACATCTGAGAAAAGCAGGTGATTCAGCCTACCATCGCCATAAAATAAGTACTAATCCACAAAAATTAAACCTCATTGTGTGAAGCATCCACTTAGATTCATTACAAGGAGATCCTGTTTGAGCTTTGCCAGGTTTACTGGGCTGTGGAGGTAACACAGACCTTGGCCTGTTAGTGACTTTGTTATATTGGGTACAATTTGGATACCCCCACTTGCCTTACTTCACCTCATGTTGAGACATCTAAGGACAAATATTCAAAATGATGTCTGGAAACCCCCTGGGACAAAGGATTAGAGAACTGTGGTGCCAAGGAAGACTTTAGAAATATATTCATTCAAATACTATGTTTAACATATTTAATTTGATTCAGTTTAACATGAATCCCCGCTGCCTCCTTAAGTGTCTCAGTCAAGCTCTGGATACACAAAATAAATACAATATAGCCTGATGCCCTTAAGAAATATCCAGTTTATTGAAAGAGAGTGAGCAGTAAACAGGCAATTCAGATCCCATGTGATAATCTCTCTATTAACCTCCACGTAGGATGGTACAGGGCTTGTTGAGTGCAGCTAATAAGGAGACTTACCATAAAAGGTGTCATTGGTTGGTTCTTTTCTTTTTCTTTTTCTTAATGAGTCAGGGTCTGTTGTCCAGGCTGGAGTGAAGTGGTGCGATGATGGCTCACTGCAGCCTCAAAATCCTGGGCTTGAGCAATCCTCTTGCCTCAGCCTCCCTAGCAGCTGAGACTACAAGGGTGCACTGCCATGCTTAGCTAATTTTTATTTTTGTAGAGATGGGGTTCTCAGTATGTCACCTATGCTGGTCTTGAACTTCTGGCCTCAAGCAATCTTCCTGCCTTGGCTCATTGGTTGTTCTTAAAGAACAAGCGGGAGTAAGTCAGATGGATGGGATGACAGGTGGTGAGGGAATGGACCAGTTCAAAAATTGCATAACCCCCATATAGAATTGACAATAAGCAAAAAGACTATACCACAGGATTAGGCTTTTGAGTGGGACTGGAAGGCAAGCCAGAGAGGTATACATGCTTCAAAGTGCTCAACTAAAACTAAGAAGGTGGACATTATTTTGAAAGACAAGGAAAAGTGAATCCCAAAGTGATTAGTTAACTAAGGCAATGTCAGTTAGTTAAGGAAAAGGCTGTGGATGTGAGCCTTCAATGTGGGTAAAATTTTATTAAACGAGGAAGGATGTTGTAAGAGTCACCCCCCTGCCCCCCAGAATTCACTTTTTTTTTTTGGCAAAATCTATGGAGCCTGTAGAAAATGACTTTATTTTTTCTTTACCTTCTTATTCCTCTTTCCTCTCCCTGGCTCTGCTCATGCAAATGCCTGTATTAACTTGGATATTTGCTCTATTTCTGCTTACCTAATCAATTTCCCCATACCTGTTTTTTTCCATTACGCATTTCCACAGCTAAAAATACCCATTTTGTACTTTTAAGCATTCAGCCCTACTTTTTATCTTGAGAACTTGAAAAATATGACATTTTAACATGTGCTTCTGTTCTGGGGCATCTAAAAATGCAGACTTCTCTCTCTTTGGTCATATTTTTATTTAACTCCTTTTAAATGAATTTTTATTACAATATGAAGCAGAGAATTTTGTTTTTATATTAAGGATCCAAGAGGTGTTTGCTCATCATATCCCACTACGTAATTTTGACTCTTTTGAAAAACTAATATCAATTACAACCACAGTATGACTGGAAAAAGCGGAACTTATGACCTTTGGGTTCCATGACTTCTTGCTCACGTGTGGGATTTTGTCAGTTTTATAGGGCAACAGAGAGTAGAGTGAAGGGGATTAGACAGCAGATCTGCAGGAGCAGAGAAAGCACCCAGCATGCCATGTATAGCATATTGTGATAATATAAGACTGTGGTCACCTTAATTGGGCAACCATGCATGTGTCATGCACAAAGCCACAACCAAACTCACTTTGTTACAAATGAGCAAGAAACAAGAAAATTCCCCGTGAAGATGTAAAAACTGGAAAATCAGTTTAGTAAGAAAGAACTTGCAGGTTCTAGATGTCTGTGTCCATAAATCCATATCTGTATGCCATCTCCACGGAAAATAGCTCCTCTAATTTTATAAGGCAGTGTGGTGTAGTGAAAACCATTGGGTATATGTGAGGCTGAATCTAGTTCTCCTACTTATTAGTGGTGTGATCTTGGGGAAGTTACTTAATTACTCTGTGTCTTGGTCCACCAAGGCTGCTATAACACTATACCAAAGGCAGAGTGGCTTATGAACAACAAAAGTTTATTGCTCACAGTTCTGGAGGCTGAAGAGTGCTGGATCAAAGTTCTGGCAGATTCAGTGTCTTGCTTCTTGGTTCACAGACATTTGCCTTTTCACTGTGTCCCTACATGGAGCAATAGGGTGAGGGAGCTCTTTGGGGTCTCTTTTATAAGGACTCTAATCCCTTTCATGTGCACTCCACCCTTATGACTTAACTACCCACTAAATATTCCACTTCCTAATACCATCACATTGTGGGTTAGGATTTCAACAGTGAATTTGAGGTGAGCACACTCAGTTCGTAGCACTGTGAATCCTAGTCTCCTTGTCTATAAAATGGGAATAAAAATGGTTTATCAAAAGTATATGAAGATTGTCTTATTTTTTTCTTCCTTCAGAAGCTCATCTCAAAACAAGGATTATCTGCAGGGTGATCTCAAGAAACTGGGAGAGTAGGGAGGTAGTAAGTGAGATGGGGGAGGAAGGAAGTCAATGTAGAGTACATGAGTGGACAGGATATGCTGAGGACACTGGGGCATAAAGCCTGCTGAGACTTCTAAGAGACATTACAGAACATGCTCAAGATTTGTCCTGCCTGAAAGGCTGGTAAGCTAGGATATTGTTCATCATGTCTTGTCTATTATTGGCTGGGAGATGACCTCAAGGGTGGTAACTCTCCAGCACATCTGGTCTGATCTATACATGGCTTATCATGCTCCTATGGCCAAAGAATTTAGAAAAAAAACCCAAATAGAGAGATGCATGTGATTTTGGTAGGAAGCTGACAGTGTGTAAGGGCTGGTGGGTGTTTAGGGATATGCACAGGACACCAGAGCATCAGCTACGGAAATTAGATGAGACAACACAAATAAAGCAATGAGGACAGTGCTTGGAACCTAGGATGTGCTCAATAAGCAGTGGCTTAAAAAATCATAGAGGGCATGGATTGATTTTAAAAACTTAGGACTCAAGGGATTGGATCGCTTGAGGGTCCATTTGCTCCCACGTGCCCAGGTCACATGCACTGTAGTTCTTTAGGAACAACCTTTCTACAAGTACTGACACATACTCTTTAATCATCCACTCAAGATAGGCTATCCTAGCACCACAGAGACACATGATAACCTATCATGCCAAGCAAACTGGTTATGCCTCTAATAGTCACTGGCAGCCACTTTCTTGCCAAAGTCCTCTGAATACCAAGACTACATCTGAAAATGTGTCCGGGGCACTGCCCACTGTTATAAAATTCTAATTGGGAAGGATTGGAGCTGGAAGTAAATAAGTAAAAGAAGAGAAAAGTTTGAAAATTTTAATTTATAGTATCCTTTTTGATGTTGTTTTGATGAAAATGTAAAGCTACAAGAGGGCAAGAGAGGAATTTCCATACATGGAACAGAAACACAGTTTCTCAAACTCAATTAACTGAACTGTTTGTTTAATCACTTACTTGGCTTTCGGAAAGAAGAAGCAAGTTCTGAGAAAACCAGCTTCAATTTCTTACATTTTGAGCTTAATTGGTGATAACCAAATCTAGAAGGCTGAACATCTGGAGTAGCAAAATAATTTTTTTCTACCAGAAAGAAAGGCTCATATTAATTATTTCAATACATAGTTGATTTTGGTAGACACTCTTCTATGTCCAATCAGCCAAAAATTCACAGCTCATGGGGTACCAAGCAAACTGCTTAATTATTATAATTCACTACTAGCATTATTTGTTATTATAACATATGACCCCACTTCAGTTTGAACATCAGTACATGAAGCGCTTGTCCTGATGCCTAAATGCTAAAAATACTTAAGATCCACACAGGCTGTATATCATACACATATGAAAATTAGTTAGAGCTTCTTACAAAATAGCGCGTAAACAGAGACTTGTGAGGAATAAAATAAAAACTAAAGATGAATCCATCAGCACTAGGTAGATATAGTCACCTATATCACATGTAACTGCAAGCAAGGGGGATCCCCTGGAGGAGGTGAGCTTATGGGCTTCTAAAATGAATGCCATGAACAGAGTGGGGGATATAAAATAGCCCATGTCGACTTCCTTTTGTAAGGTCATGTTTGAACGACTTTAAAGTAGAATTCACACCTGAGGAATTTTTGTAATATTTAGAAATGAATATTTGAAACCTAAATAACTATTGTTAACAGTCACCACACATATGAATTTAGCTACATCAGTATGCAACGATTCTACCTTAAATTTACGAAGTGCTCCTCATATAAATACCATAACCAACCATCCTCTCTAACCTAGTCCAAAGCATATAATAAACCCTGATAAATGTCCCCTGCTTATATGAACAAAATATTTAATTCTGTAAATAAGATTTTAAGATTAAAAAAACTTAGTTTAATTATTTTTATTTAGTTTTTGAGACAGGGTCTCACTCTGTCACCCAGGCTGAAGTGCAGTGGCACAAACATAGCTCACTGCAGCCTTGACCTCCTGGGATCAAGTGATCCTCCCACCTTGGCCACCCAAATAGTTGGGACTACAGGCATGCACCACCACACCCACCTAATTTTTGTATTTTTTTTGCAAAGATGAGGTCTCGCAATATTGCCCAGGCTGGTCTCAAACTTCCAAGCTCAAGCCATCTGCCCTTCTCACCCTCCCAAAATTCTGGGATTACAGGCATGAGCCACCATGCCTGGCCGAAAAACACATAGTTTAAAAACTCTTTTTGAAAATGAACATATGTACAAAAAAGTGCACAAATGTTAAGTATACAACTCAAGGTATTTCTACAAAACAAGCATACTATGTAATCACTACCCAGATCATGATGTAGAACACTTCCAGCACCCCAGTGAACTTTCTTGTGCCCCCTCCAAATCAATGCCCCTTCTAAACGATAGATCCAATTCTGACATCTCTCACAAAGTGAGGTTTTTCTTGTTTTTGAACTTCATATGAATAAGATCATGCATTATGCACATTGAGTCTGGCTTCCTTCATTAATGCCACGTTGATGAGCTTCGTTCATGCTGTTTGTTTTATTTCGTTGCTGTAAAGTATTCTGCTCTGTGACTACACTACCATTCATGTATCCATGCTACTATTAATGAACACGTGGACAGTTTCCAGTTTGGGACTTTTATTCTTTCCTGGGGTTACTGCAACAAAGTCACCAACAGACTTGGTGGCTTAAAACAACAGAAATGTATTCTCTCACTGTGCTGGAGGCCAGGAGTCTGAAATTAAGGTGTTGACCAGGGCTGCACTCCCTCTGAAGGCTCTAGGGGAGAATCCTTCCTTGCCTCTTCTAGATTCTGGTGGTTCCATTCACTTCGTGGCTGTGCAACATTCCAATCTCTGCCTGTCTTGACAAGATCTTCTCCTCTGCTTCCTCTTCATCCCTGATCTCTTCAGTCTCTCATAAGAACACTTGTTATTGGATTTAGAGTTCATCCAGGTAATCCAGGATGATCTCATTTCAAGATCCATAACTTAATTAACATCTTCAAGGATAAGTTAGGGAATATTCACGGGTTCTGGGGATTAAGATGCAGATATATCTTTTAGGGAGGGCATAATTCATCTCACTAATGAGCTATAATGAATAGTGCTGCTGTGAATATTTTTATACATGTCTTTCGATGGGCACATATATACATTTCTATTGGGCTTATAGTTAAAAATAGTAATATAAGTCATAGAGTGTTGGTTTATCTTTTGCATATCCCCATCAAACAGTTGTCCAATGTGGTTGCAGCGTGCCTTGGAAATCACCAACACGGATTGCAGCATGTTACAAATGCAGAATTGGAAAAACAATGAAGCTTAAATACGTTAACTAATTTTCTGAAGTTTCATAAGGGATTAGTGGCAGAGCACTAATAAACGTATTTTTTTAAATAGCGTAGGGCTGTGTTTAGCAATGCTAATATCCCCTAATGTTTTCTTTGAATTTCACATTTCACGTAAAACATAATTAGCAGATCTGTTCATTAGTCCAGATGCCAATATGCTGACATTTCTTTTCCACATGCGCAATGTGGGCTCCCCAGTGGGCTTCAGCGAAATGCCAAAGTGGGGAATCACAATTCAACCTTGGCATTTCAGGGATGAGAAACTCAAGCAACAAGATGAGAAGTGTCTTTCTTTTTGCTACTATACAGAGGCAAGTCTTACTTTATCTTACTAGTTGCCATCATGATTTCAGTAAGGTACAGAACTAACTTTCTTTAGGATCTTGTGTTCACTGGAGCTTGAAAACAAAAGAAACAATTTAAAAGGTCTGTAGGAGAAAATGCAGTTGGGGGAGGTGGGCAGTTTGTTCTTTAGAAGAGAAAGAAGGGAGAAAAGAGGAGATAGGAGGGAGGGGCAAGTAGAGGGCCCAGCCCATAGTCAAAGGTAACAGCACAGGGCCAGAAAGACTTTAGGGGTGGTAGGCTTATGAGAAAGACTTTACAGAGTGGGAACACCTGCCATGTGTTTCAACACTACTTGCTACATGATGCATAGTCATCTTCCTCCTCCAAAATGCTTGATGAGAGTAGGTATTTTATGTGCATTTTGGGGAAGAGGCTGGGTTTTATCTTTGGGTTGGGAGGGTTTAGAAGAGACAACATGAATTGAAAGATGAACCCAAGCTAGAGGTACCACAAGAACATTTGTTACATTCCAGAAATTCACAAAAAATCTGGTAGACTGTGGACTTCTCTAGTATGTGGAAAATTGAGGTGAGGCAATTGAGTAGAGGTCTCAGTGGACTAGAAACCCTCAGTGGATACCAGGGTTCCATTGTATGAATTTTTTTTGTAATAGAGTTGGTTTAGTACCAAAATATTCTTTTTAAAAAACTTTAATTTGCTTTGTATTTTAATTTTTACATTAACAGAAAAAAATGTATTTAATTTGTACAACATAGTGTCCAGATGAGTTTGGAGGTATTCCCTGCTCTTCAATTATTTAGGAGAGTTTGACAAAAGTTGATAATAGTTCCTCTTTAAATGTTTGATAGAATTTAGCAGTGAAGCCATCAGGCCCTGGGCTTTGCTTTGATGACAGACTCTTTATTACTGATTCAATCTCCTTACTCATTATTTGTCTGTTAAGATTTTCCAGTTTTTCATAATTCAGTCTTGGTGGGTTGTATACACCAAGGAATTTATCTGTTTCTTCTAGGTTATCCAATTTGTTGGTGTATAATTGTTCATAATGTCTCTTATTATCCTTCGTATTTCTGTTGTATCAGTTGTAACGACCACATTCTCATTGTTGACTTTATTTATTTGAGTCTTCTTGCTTTTTTCTTTTTTCTTATTCTAGCTAAATATTTGTTGGTTTTGTTCATCATTCCAAAAAACCAACTCTTGTTTCCACCGATATTTTCTATCATCTTTCTAGTATCTATTTAATTTATTTCCTGCTGTGTTCTTTGTTATTTCTTTCTATGAACTTTAGGCTTAGTTCTCTCTCTCTCTCTCTTTTTTTTTTTTTTTTTTTTTGAGATGGAGTCTCTCTTTGTCACCCAGGCTGGAGTGCAATGGCATAATCTTGGCTCACTGCAACCTCCACCTCCTGAGTTCACGTGATTCTCCTGCCTCAGCCTCCCAAGTAGCTGGGACTACAGTCATGCGCCACCACACCTGGCTAATTTTTGTATTTTTAGTAGAGATGGGGTTTCACTATGTTGGCCACGTTGTTCTCAAACTCCTGACCTCGTGATCTGCTTGCCTCAGCCTCCCAAAGTGCTGGGATTACAGGTGTGACCCACAGCGGCCGGCTCTTAGTTTGTTCTTATCTAATTTCCTGAGGTGCAGTGTTAGGTTGCTTATTTGAAATCATTCTTCTTTATTGAATATAGATGCTCATTGCTAGAAGCCCCCCTCTTAGAACTGCTTTTGTTATGTTCCGTAGGTTTTGGTATATTGTGTCTCCAGTTTCATTTGTCTCAACAATTATTTTAATTTTCCCTTTAAACTTTTCATTGACCCAGTGATTGTTTGGGAGCATGCTGTTGTAATTTCATGTATTTGTAAATTTTCTGAAATTCCTCCTGTTATTGATGTCTAGTTTTATACCACTGTGGTCAGAAAAGATACTCGATATGATTTCGATCTTCTTAAATTTGTCAGGAGTTGTTTCGTGGCTCAACACATAATCTATCCTGGAGAATACTCCATGTGCAATAGAAAAGAACGGGTATTCTGCAGTTGTTGGATGAAATGTTCCGCAAATCTCTATTTGGTCCATTTGATCCAGAATGTAGTTTAAAGCCCTCGATAAGTACCAGAATATTGTGACAATTGGTGCAGTTCTCTTTTCTGTAAGTCAAACATGGCTGAAAATGCCCAAGTATGACCCCAAAAGTGGATAAAACCTTTGGAAAATGTATCTTTGCTGTTCTTGTAGACTGTAACGTGCATTTTATATATATATAAAAACCCTTTGATTAAGGATTCGGCTGAATTCAAACAGGACACTGGTAATCAATAACGAGCTTGGTAGCTGGTAATTTTGGATTTTATTGCTGTTTATAGTTTTTTTCTCTCTTTGTCACAAATCATTCCTTGGCCTTTGAACATTTTTTCTGCCTTTCCCAGGGTGACTTCCATCCATAATGCAGAGGGTCTTTTCTGCTGCCACAGAAATCCTACATTTCATCAAATGTTTCCCTCTTGCTCTGAGGACAAGCTGATCCCCAGAGTGACCCTGTTTCAGGGCATGGCAGTTTGAGGGCCTGCATCCGCTTTTTGCTTTGATTGCTTTCTCTTACTCCTGTGGATTAGAATCAAACTGTCATTCTTAGGAGCAAGTGTCTAGTTCCGAACAAGATATGTTTTCGCTGTAGCCTGATGTAGGAGGAAATTATGTATTGTCTCTCCCCTCAGATTGATGAGGAAAGGAAATTGAAGAGGCCTTTGACTTGTTTGGGTTGATAAGGGGCACTTGGGTATGTGGGCATTGTTTACCACCGAACTCCACAGATGTGAACTTCGGGACAAACTCCAGGAGTAGAGGCTGGTCTGATCACCTGAATTAGTGACTTCACCTGAATGAAACTTTCATGAACAGAAAGGTTCATGTCTGGTAGCTCCATCAAGAGCAGAGCTTCGATGGCCCTGGGAGAAGGATGAATGCTCTTTCTGGTGACTATTTAAGCAGTGAAACTGTGAATGCTCTGACTGGTCACCAAAGCATTTGATACATTCAGTTAGTCTAAAATATTAGTAAATCAACCAGGCACAGTGGCTCAGGCCTGTAATCCCAGCACTTTGGGAAGCCGAGGCAGGTGAATGATTTGAGGTCAGAAGTTCGACACCAACCTGGCCAACATGGTGAAACCCCAGCTCTACTAAAAATACAAAAATTAGTCGGGCTTGGTGTTGCATGCCTATAGTCCTAGCTACTCAGGAGGATGAGGCAGGAGAATTGCTTGAACCCAGGAGGCAGAGATTGTAGTGAGCTGTGGTTGTGCCACTGTACTCCAGCCTGGGTGACAGAGCAAGACTCTGTCTCAAAATAAATAAATAAAATAAAATATTAGTAACTCATCTTCTGTGGGTCTGAATGAGAGCTTGTCTTCTGTAGATAGAGGAAGGGGAGTGGGAAGAAGTAGGAGAGGTCATCTAAAAATAGAGGAGACCTTTCAAATTTGTATAAGGCAAGGAGGACGTATCTCCCTCTTAAGGTTTTCCTGTAAGAGAATACAATCCTTTGAGGCACCAAAGGATTGAAAAATTGCTTTAAAAAAGGATAAAGTAGACTTTTATTTACTTTTTAAAATGTGTGCTTCAGAAAAGAGCCAAGTTCATCTTGAGCCACTTTGAGCTCATACAATCCTCTATTTGGCTCTCACTGAAGCTTGCAAATTGTGGAAATTTGAGGGGTTTTGTGGGCTGTGGAATGTCTCTCAGGATAGAATATGATGCTCTGTTTCAAGGCTTGCAAGAAAGCCACGTCTAAGCTTAGTCAGTGTTCCCATTACTGTTGCTGTGTAACAAACTTCCCTAAAACCTAATAGCATAGAACAGTTATTTGATTCTGCTCATAGATTCTGTGGGTCAGGGATTTGGATGGGGCACAGTGAGAATGGTTTGTCTGCTTCTCTATGATGTCTGGGGCCAAGTTGTGGGATTTCAAAGAGAGTGACTAGATAGCTTGGGTTGGGATCATTAGGCCTGGTAGGTTTTGCTGGCAGTTGGCTGGGATCTCAGCTGGACTGTTGGATGGAACACCTATACATGGAATCTCCATGTAGCTTCTCTGAGTGGGTTAGTTTGTTTTTTCTGCATAGAGCTGGATTCCAAGACCAAGTGCTCCAAAGGCAGAAATGCATAGCATTTTTATGATATATTCTTGGAAATCACATAGCATTATGTATACTATACTTTATTGGTCATGACAATGAGAAGGCTCTGTCCATGTTCAAGGACAGGGCACATAAACTCCAACATTCAGTGGGAGGAGTGTCAAAATTACAGTGTAAGAAGATCACATAAAATGGGAGATATAAGTACAGTCATGTTTGGAAAATACAATCTGCCAGACACTAATGATTTCTGAATCACATGGGAGATAGAAAGATTGGTGTTGGGTACAGAAATGGATAGAGCAGCCCAACTCTTCACTGCAGAAATAACAAAGTTGAGGTAGACCAAGGTCATGAAATCTGCACCTGTAGGCTTAAGGCCATAGTCTGTATCATGAACACATTTACAAATGTGTATGGCTGGTCACAACTGGGATCAGGGAGGAAAATTCAGGTAGTGTCTTAGTTCAGACTGCTATAAGAAAATACCATAGACTTATAAACAACAGAAATTTATTTTCAATTTTAGAGACTTGAAGTCTAGATCAGGGTACCAGTGGGATCAGGTTCTTGTAAAGATCCTTCTCTGGGTGACAGACTGCTGTCTTATTCTTGCATCTCACAGGGTAGAAAAAGAGTGAGCTAGCTCTCTGCTCTCTTCTTACTAGGTCACTATTTAAATTCACGAGGAATCCAACCTCATGACCTAATTACCTCTCAAAGACCCCACCTTCACATACCATCACAATGGGATTAGAATTTCAATGTATGAATTTTGGAGAGACACAAATAATTTGGTCCGTTGCAGATAGTTTAATGAAAATTAATCTCCACTGCTAGTCAAACAACTTAACATGCACGTCTGCTGGTGACTTGGCAGTGTACCCATCTTTATACAGAAATGCAAAGATCTCCAGTTTCCTTCGCTTGTTAGTCTGTCATCTAGAGTGGGTGTTTGATTAACTCCTGGGATGCTACATGAAGAGTGCATAGCTTAATTGGCTGTATAATGCTACCTTGTGTCTATTTGCTTAGATTGTTGGCTGGATGCTATTATATTTTTAGAATAATTATTTTGAGTCTGGTTCTTTGGGAGATTCAACTCATAGTTTGCACCTCCTGTAAGAGTCGCAAGAACAGAAAACCAAACACCGCATGTTCTCACTCATAGGTGGGAACTGAACAATGAGATCACTTGGACTCGGGAAGGGGAACATCACGCACCGGGGCCTATCATGGGGAGGGGGGAGGGGGGATGGATTGCATTGGGAGTTATACCTGATGTAAATGACGAGTTGATGGGTGCTGACGAGTTGATGGTTGCTGCACACCAACATGGCACAAGTATACATATGTAATAAACCTGCACGTTATGCACATGTACCCTAGAACTTAAAGTATAATAATAATAATAAATTTAAAAAAAAGAATTACAAATGAACGTTATCACCTTTGAAAAATAAAAGAGCATTTAATTATTCTTGTTTTTCTTAACATTATATATAATTTCATATCTATATGATCTCTTAAGAAAGGTTTAAAAGTCAGATGATTTATTTCAGGCACTAAAAGGGGCTTGTTCTGTTAGCTTAGTACTTAATAAAATCATTAGAAGGTGCAAAAGGTCTGCTTCTCAACAGTAATAAAGGTTTTCAGAGTGATAAAAGGCTTTTTCATGTCCTGGGGTCATCTCTTTTATAAGAACTGCATGTGGGACTGATGGTAGTAGCCCCTTCACTTTGTAGTGTGCTTGGGAACCTGTCAGCATGATCCCAAGGCTGGGTACGCTGCTTTCCAAAGTATCAGAGGCCTGGCTCTGGTCATTTAAGTCCAGATCCCATGGCACTTTCATGTATGAAAGTATTGGTTCTGGAATTCTAACTTTTTTGTAAACAGTTAACTCTAAAACAAAATAGGTATCTATGTACTGAAATAGATCAAGGCTTACTGCTAGCCCACTTGGCAATTGCATTGGCGTTCTGAAAATAGTTGCCAAGAGTTATCAACCAAGTGGCTCCTGAAAATCTAACATGGTCTTAAATGTTTTCGGTATGCCTAAAAATTACTACAATGGTGACTCTGGGCAAGAAGAAGATGGGAGAGAGAACAAGAAGACTCGCAGTGCCACAAAACCAACAGTCTCAATGCCGTTTTACAAGCCTCTGCCTGAAGAACTTTAAGAATGGAATAGATAACACAGTCAACCTTTTTGTTGACAGTAAAGTGACATGGGAGTGCCATGTCTGGTTGGCTCCATGTGAACCCAGCACCTTCCCCAAGTGCTTTCATAACAAACGAAATAAACTGGGAAAAGACGGGACAGGTCTAATGGAAAGGAAAGAGCTTTAGAGATCCCAGAATTTAGCCCTTCAAGGGACTGAAATATTTGGGTTCTTCTTGGAAAGCATTATGTTTTTTCCTGTTGTGTGTTCCTCAAGAGAGTGTTTCTGATCATATTTATTAAATTCCTTTTGAAAAAAAAAGGGGATGAATAAAGTAAAGCTAGTTTCACACAGCTTTGCACACTCACACACGTTCCTATATATTCCTTAAATGTTTCTGTAGCAGTTGTTCCTTCAGTAGGAATATAGAAATGACAACAGAAAAACAAAATAGGCTTCTAAAGGAAAACCAGTAGGATCTACTCACATCCTCAACCTGTGCTGTCTGAGAAGCCCTGGGTGTCACCATCTGCTTTCACATCCAGAAGTTAGCAGCGATGATTAACGTCAGCATCATCCTGCCTCTGCGTGCACAATGCTTCATTAAGTCTTCCCAGATACACAGCAAACATGACATTTTATAGCAAACACAGCTCAACTACTCCAGGAGCGTGAAAATCCAGAGACACATTGCCTGCCACTGTGTGCACATCCAGACTGCAGGCTGAAAAGATTCTAAGGAGCTGGTGAACAGGAGCTTGAGTCCTGGACATTTCAATGCATGTCAGTCTAGGCACCCTTTTTACAAAACAAGTGCATTTCAAAAAAGTGACCTTGCTTCGGTAAAGGCTAGTTCTCACGACAAGGTGAAGGAAATAATATTCCTTTCCTTCCAATAGTTTCTAGGACAGCTTATCATTACTCCTTTCTAAGATTCTGGAAAGTGGCATGGTCTATTATTTTCCAAAACAAGATGGACCTTAATAACTCTTAAATCTACATCTCTAGCTTCAAACCAGCTTCTCAACTTATTGGCAAAGTGGAGACAATACTACCTCATCATGTAGTTGACAGAATTATATGCAGATATATCTGTAAACAGTCTTTATATCAACTGATCATCATTGATCATCACTACTTAAATATGAGGCAGTTCCAACATTGACTTCATAATCAGCATTGATAGTTCATGATCTGCATTTATGAAAAGTATAGAAAGAGGGTCCAGCATTTTTGGCCTCACAAATTGACAAGACAAAGCTCACAAATATTCCAGCAGGATTTCACACAACAGTGATTTAGAAGGCACTGCTACACAAGTGGCCTGGGTATTTTTCAGAAACATGCATTTGTTTATTGTACCATCAATTCCATAACCTTCAAATGTGCACCCATAAACTAACTACTAAGCATCCTAGTTTATACATCACTATTTAAAGAATTAGACCAAGTTACAATGTTAAATCATGGGCCTATAAGAAAGAATACTTAATGTTCTCCCATTGAAAAAGACATAATCTGGGAAAATTTTAATTAAATTGAATTTAGGAAAGCAGTAATTGAGGATTATTGCTTTTCTATAACTCAAAGTATTCATTACCTATAAATAGGGCAAGTAGTGCCTTAATTGCTATGCTGCCAAAATGTCAGTGGTATGTACAGGAACACTGACTGATTAAACACTAGAATATAAAGCAATTGACTTAATCATTCCATGGCAATTAATTGAGTTTTTCATATTATCTGGTGGCAGAATACCAAATATAGAAATAAAGAACCAATTAGACTCCATCAACCATAAAGCTGTCCCATGACAAATCAACACTTATGTAATTGATTCACCTCTACAGATATATTTCTAATTTAACCACTAGTCAAAACAGAGTGAGCTAGGCTTCTCGCTACCTCTGGGTGTGAGGAGTAGAAGGTGGAGAGAGAAGAGTGGGGTAGAGAGAATTAAGAAGAGAAACTGGAAAAGGTCAATCTAACACAAGCTCTACATTTCAGTACTCTGGTGTGGTCAGAACAAGGCTTCTACAGGTAGTCATGACTGCTTCTTTGTCCAGCTACTGACCACAAACATTATGGGAATATGTGATGTGACATCTCAAAATCACAGTGCAGCACTCTTTACAATTATCCTCTAGATGAGTTTCACTCTGTCCCCACAACAACCCATACCTGATATTAGGCAGAAGATCGTCATGAAAAGTAGAGGGAAATGAACTCTATTTCTGACTTGCCTTTGCACCTAGCTAATGAATCTTTATGATAAGGCAGTTGTTTTAGTTTGTGATGTCATGAGCTCTTTATAGACACAGGCCAAAAAATACTTTAAAGTCATCATTTTGGTCCACGTAATTAGGACTACTTGGTACCAGCATGGCAAAGCTGTGGTGCCTATACCATTTAACATTCAAACCATGGCCTTTTCACAGGGAAAGGGGATGCTATTAACAAGTATTCCATGACAATAGACATAAGTCAACACCATCTTGGGCCAACCAGATGTATAGGTAAGATCCCAAGTAAAGCCTATTTTGCAAATAATGGGAAGGTAAAGAATTTCCACTCTAACTGTTCCAACACTACCCTACTCATGAAAGAAGGTGTGAAACATCCTAAGACTGGCATGTCATCAATTAGATAAAAAGCATCAGGTATGTCATTGAGGGGATGGATGAAAATAGAACACAGTCCTATAGGGGTAAATTGCTCTTATGTGTGTAAACATGTATGGATGATTATTTCATTTTCTCACATGAAGAACATGATCTCCCAGACAGCTCACCCTCATTCCTTATGAGAATATTCCTTTCCAAATTCCTCCCTCTGTTTCTTTCCAAACTCCAGTCATAGTGTAAGAACTTCATTTCTTTTCTTTTTTTTTTTTTTTTTTTTGAGACAGAGTCTCACTCTGTGGCCCAGGCTGGAGTGCAGTGGCGCGATCTCAGCTCACTGCAAGCTCCGCCTCCTGGGTTCATGCCATTTTCCTGCCTCAGCCTCTCAAGTAGCTGGGACTACAGGTGCCTGCCAAGATGCCCAGCTAATATTTTGTATTTTTAGTAGAGATGGGGTTTCACCATGTTATCCAGGATGGAACTTAATTTCATAAATGATATTTATGAGTAGATGGTTCAGAGCAAGTTGATCCAATGGCCCTGCCCTGTACTCCAGGGATTCCAGCTGCAAGATTCTTTCCACCTGCCAAACTAATAAGGCAAACATCTCAAGGGCATTCCTATTTTCAAATGTATTACAGACCTGTGGTTAGTGCATAACATCGTAAACAAATCCAGCCTCTGGTAGGAGCAAAAAGGTTTCAAGACAAGAAACAAATTCCTTCCCGTGAGCCCGAAATGGGATTCACTAGCCTGAGGCTTTACCATCTACAAGATAGCATTTCATTTTGAAGCCTTCAAAGCAAGATAATAGAAATAACAGAAGATGAAGTCAGACATGTCACCTACAGTGGCCAGCAGTCTCACATTATTCCATTTCTAAGAGAGACAATACTTTGAGGGAAGACAGAAGGGATATATGTTCAATTAGAAAGGACACTGATCTAGGAACTGAAAGAGAGTTAGAGCGATAGGCTTAAAGTCTTAAAAAGAAATGGCCTTATCATTCAGGTTATCATATGCACAGGTATTCCATTATTCTAGAGTTGACTAAGGCAGGATTTTACAAAATTTATAGTATATTTCTTGGAAAATACGAAAATCCATATATACATTGAATAAGAAGCACTAGTGCCTTCAGGGTATGCTAAAGAGGTAAAACAAAAATTTCCATAGAACGATACAAGGTAGATCCATACAAATTATAGACTTGCAGACAATTAATAAAATTAGTCCCATTAAAACTACCCTTCATTCAACCATTAATGGAATCCATTTGGATATTCCAGAAGGCTCTCTCAACCTTGAAACCCATTGATTCAGAATCCCAGCAAATGACCACCCTTGTGGCGATCACTACAGTGCCCATTCTGGCCCTTTCTCTTGATGGCACAGGAGTAGTTCTACAATGTTACCTACTCCAGCTCTCTGCACTGTCTCACCATACCCCAAGTAGGACAACTAACCCGACGGTAGAAAGTGACGCTCTACTGCCTGCATGCTGAGGTTTCCAGATCTGTACAACACAAGGAGAAAGAAGCTCACATTCAGAATTCAGGTCTTCCATTTTATTGGCAAACACTTGCTATTACAGCATCACTATTCATTAGAACTAGAAAAGATACTTTTCTTTATTCAACTTCTCATTCCACAAATGAAGAAGCCAAGCCATAAAAAGGTGACAAGGTCAGTCAAAGATCACATGCCTCTGGAGAAGGTAAGTCAAGGACTAGAATCCAGGTTCCCTGACTCTCCATCCATGCTCTTTCCATTACAGCATACTGTTTTATGTATCATTACTCATATGCTTCCCTAGTGTTTTATTTAAAAATAGGAAGATTGAATGAAACCTTGTTTAGGACTTCTATGAAGGTCTTAGAGGCAGCCATAATGCCTTCTTGCTACTTGCCTTTGTTAGTGCACAGTCCAAGCACTGAGGGAGCCCACAAACTTCCCTAGAACCCACAGATTGACGTGTAAGACCCTGAACTTGAAACAATGACCTCTTTTTTTCTAATTTGATGCTTAATTTTATTTTTTTGCTTGTTCATTTCTTTCTTTCTTCTTCTTCTTTTTTTTTTTAACTAAAAAGTCTATTGCTATCAGCAAACAAAAAATTTATATATCAGAGCCTTCAAGACCGATAAAGTTTAGATTCTATTTATTCATCATTCAGGGCTTCCTGCTAGTAGGAAATGTATTCTGGAGACAGCAAGAACAGAGAAATAAGAATCTCAAAGGGAAAATAAATAAATAGTGCAATTAATGTGATCTGAAACCAACACAGGAAAATCTACTTGGGATAAGCAACATCACAAAGATACAGGAAATGTTTCTTTGGCTAAAAGAAGAATGTTTTGCATCTGATTTCTCTGACAATGAAGTTTTCAAGTTGAAAAATACTAAGGGTTAAGAGATAAAGCCTGCTTCTCAGAACCTTATGTTTATGCATGTTTTGAGATATTTTTAGGAATCTGAAGGTAGACAAAGATTATAAGGAACAAATTTAGATGTTTTGTTTCACACAAAGAATAAAGTGATTAGAACTGAAATGAATTAGTATGGAGGTGGAAGAGGGGGTGTTTATCAAGGCATAGAAGTTTCCTGGTAGATTTTACTACTGTATAATCTTCCTATTAACTTTAGGAAAATGAGTGATATGCTGGCATGCACAGAGGAGAAAAATGAGACAAGACCAAAGTTATAATGCACTGAGATAAGACTGGTTCAAAGAAACCTGTCCCAAGCATGTGGAATAGAAACCAAAAAGGTGATCAGAATGGTTGCTGAATTTTCATTGCACAGTAAAAGAATTTCATCGTACTTGAGAAAAAAAAAAAAACCTCTTTAAAATGAATCACACGTACTATGTGTCTCTAAATTTGTACACTCTAAGGAAGTCCTGTGTATAGAAGCAAAGAGAATCCCAAATGTTAAATAAATATGCATGGATCGAACTGACCTATCCTGTCTCCCTCCCTCCCAACCCCTGATCACTGTTATCCCATGACAGCTTTCTTGGATATTTTCATTCTGTTAATAGACTTTTTTATTCTCCTGGCATGTGGCTATTTAGAGACTCTTCACGGTTCCAGTGAATTAGTTTGACTCAGGGCTGTGATAATCTCTCACAACACTCAGCACCATACAGGGTTTCAGAGAAGTTGGTTTTCCTTGTAAGTTCTGCCAAATGAACACAAATACATAGATGGGTTCGAGTCGATATACGTGGATCAGCTTTATAAATGAGAGACTTCTGTACTCTTTGGTAGCTATATATTATTTGTAGGGCTCACAGAAAACGTACTAAGTCTTATGCTGAAGAAAGTTATTTTATCAAAGGACCTTAGTATAATTAAGAGATCAAAATATGGTTAAATCACAAAGTGATAGAATGTTCTAGTTACAGGATCTTCTATAACTAGAAGTAGTTAAGATGGAGATTTACAAAGTAGTTAAGATGGAGAAACATTGCAAAGCAGGTGCTTCTGCAGCTCAAACTGGTACATCAGCATAGGTAGAACACTGACCTTCATTTCTGTTCCTTTATCTGATGATAGCCTCTCAGGTCTTTATATTGATCATTGTCTTCATGAATGGATTTGAAATAGACAAGAATCTCAAGAAATGCATAATCAACACAAATGCTGTGTCACCCTGGGATGCCTCTTGGAATAGTCTCAGTGCTCATTTCTGCCAATCAGATTTCTTCCCTTCAAGGTCAACTCCTTTCTTCTCAGAACACATCAGCCTCAATGGAAAATGCCCGCCCCTGAATTCTCAGCTCCTCTAGCTTTACCCTTCATGAAATGATTGTGCAAAGGGCTACCTTATGACTTTTTTCTGCATTATTGTTTTGCAGAATTAGTCAACTTTCCCTGTCTTCCTGTCTGATCTTCCCAGCTAAATACCAAGTCAAGTTCTCTATCAAACAGTGTAGTTATTTTCCTGCTCATCTTTCAGGCCACTGTTTGGACGCATACTTAGTGGAAGTATATATTTTAAAAACATACAAACAGCAAGATAAACATACAGAAAACTCTCAATGCTTGTGTAAACTCTGTCTTACTCAAGACTCAATGAGTCCACAAGGAGAAAAACACCCTAAGTCGACATGATTCACTGAGTTCGCACAGTAGGAGAACCTATTTTCCTCTATGATTGCTTCAAAAGAACTTGCTGAAGATAGGTGTTATATAAATCTAAGAGATTCCTGGTATTGCAATGCAACCTAATGAAATTCTTTAACTGTTAAGTACCTTATTGATTCCAAAGAATTCATCAGAGAGAAATGGAATAATAAGGTACATTAACACTTTCCATGATGCATGATCCTTTTCAGAAAGCTTTGATATCCTAAAGGCCCAGAGCCAAGAAAAATAATTTGTGTTCCAGTCTCCTGTGACTCTTCTCCAAGAAAGAAGGCAATTTCTTTTAGCCAGGTTTGCATTTCACTGACTGTTTGTTTTTCATATCCAGGTTGTTATTATTGCATTAATCTTCTGCTTGCAAATGGATGTGCAATATTTACGAGGGTTTATTTTTGCTGTTGTTCTTTAAATAATACATGTTGTTTCTTCAAAAAGCCTGAAATGAAAAGAAACTGTTTAGTTCTGACTGCATTCAACAAAATAGAAGAACTTATATGCCCTATATTAATCCAATTCATATCAGCTCTCCCAGCACTGGGTCTAACCAGTTGCTCTTTATCTAGAAGTTTGGGATGTAGAGATCAGTGGGTAAAAAAGGGGTTGAGAAGCTTGGAATTCCCTGGCCACGATAGCATTCCTGAACTGAAGATTAATAGGGGAGGCTATTTAATCATTTATTTATTTTGTCATGCAAATAATTTTTTTTGTTTTCTACCATATGCCATGGCCATAAATATAGACATCAACAACCGACACCTGGTCCTTGCCTTCATGATGCTAAGCACTCTAGTTGGGAAGAAACCATTAATTCATAACCGCATGCATAACCGCATGCATACATATGCACTTATAGTACACCAGGGCAGGTCAAGGCAGAAGCAGAGGTTAAGAGAGTATGTTCTTGACCCTGTGTTCTCTCTCTAGGCCCTCTAACTTACACCTTAGGCACCTTAGGCACGTTGGTCTTCTAAGACATCGTGGTGAAAATCACAATAAAAGTTAGACAAGAATAAGCTTGGAAAGAATACTTAGGTCTTACTATGGGGCATGGGGAGATACTGAGTTGTGCAAGCTAGATTTTTCTACCCTAGCTCTGCCATCTTGGATAATTCATTCCTGTCTTGAGGACTTGAATTTTGTCTCCTGTATAATCAAGAAGTCTGGCTGGGTGATTAAGGCTCCTTCCAGAGCTAAGATTCTCTGTCTCAAACCACAATGTTTATATCTTAGACTTTCTCCTGAAATCCACCCTCCAAGTAAGGGTAATGAGTGACAGACTTTGAATAAGTAAGCCTTTTTTAGACATTAGTGTGGGCTCAAGTGGACAAATACCAAGAGCTGTGCCAAACCCTGGGGACACAAACCGCGAGTAGGACATGAGACAGTTCTTGCCCTCAGCAAACTTCAGTTCAGCTGGGAAGACCGAGACAAATAGAAAGTATTTCAGGACAAAATGGCACACATTGTCATGAGGAAGGAACGTTCAAGGTCCATGAAGCACAGAGGATGCCTCCCTGCTGTTTATCGGACTGCCCTTCTGGGTTCCCACACCTCAACCAAGGGGCCACATGGACCTAGGGCATCCACTAAGTCTTACCTTTATCTTGGTGTGAAAACAGTAACACAATGACTATGGGATGAGAATGTGGTGGCTGGGGTACAATGCCTCGTCTGCTGTCAAAGCAGCACCGTGAACATCAGGGCTGGAGATCCCTGGGCTTGTGTTGGTTAACCTCTCGTTCATGTCCATCATGACCTTCCACCTTGCTTCCATCATGTAGATGAACTAACTGCCTTCCTCTTTGACTTTTCTCTTTCCACTGTGTTATGTCTTTCCTGGTCATGATCAGTCTCTTGGAGATGACCAAGAACTATCACTCTCCTTGCAGATAGTTAATAATCAGGATTTATCACCCTCCTTTGAGATGGTCAAGACCTATCACTTTCTTTGAAGATAGCCAAGACCTACAAACTTCCTTGCAGATGGCCAAGACCTATCACTTTCCTTGGAGACAGTCAGGACACATCAATTTTTTTTAAGATAGCCAAGACTTATCACCTTCCTTGGAGATGGCCAAGAACTATCACCTTCCTTGAAGGAACTACCTCCTTGGAGATAGTCAAGACTAATAACCCTCTTTGGAGATGGTCAAGACCGATCACTCTCCTTGGAGATGACCAAGAATTATCACCCTTCTTGGAAATGGCCAAGTCCTATCACTCTCATTGGAAATCATCAAGACTTAGAACCTTCCTTGGCCCCTGCCCCACCTCATGCAGTCAGTTGCTAAATTCCAGCCAAGCTTCCTTCACAGTCCTTCTTTTCACCACTTTTCTTGGTATTCCCATTTCTCCCAGTCCTGCATTATTGCAATAGCCTACTCTGTCCCCTCCATTTCTCTCTTTTTAGTCCATCATTTGTGATGTGTATGGCATTATTCTTGGACGGCAGCAACTGCATATTTGCCTTAGTGCATTAATAAAAGAACCTGGGAATCCCTGTGTCTCGCCAGCTGATCACACAGCGTGGAGCACAAACCCTCGGGCCAGTGGATATCCATTAAGGGTCTGAAAGAGACCTCAGTGATCCCACCTGTGCCACCAACCTTTCTCTACTACGTATCCCTCCCCTCAAAAGGAAAACGGGTGATTTCTCCCCAGAACCTTATGGCATCCCTTGGTGCTAAGATAGAAAACTTACTGATTCTGTGTCCTTAGGTAAGTGACTTAACCTTATGAAGCCAAATAAATTAAGAATAATTTAATTAAAATGAGATAATATTGAGAAGTGCTTTATATGGAACCTGATTTGAAGTCAGGGCTTAGTAAATATCAGCCACTCTACGTGGGCAGTCTGGCTTTCTTTCAGATCTTCTGGTGTTTTTCGTGCCTCCTGTGACAAGGTCAGGAGGCCATTCGTTCTGCATGGAATGATCCCCCTCTCCTCCACCTGATTAGCTCTAATACACTATGCAACTCTACCCTGAAGGGTCACTCCTCTGACCTCTTCATTTTGGCTTACGTCGTCTTATTGCATGACATCATAGCTGCCCTCATGCCTACCACCTCTTCTTAATACAATAATTTTGTACTTGCCTATGTGTATATTTATCTAATGACCATCTCTCCAACAAAGCTGCAAGCTCCTCAAAGGCAGGGACCTTGCTGTGGAACTTATTGCTGTCTTTCTAGAACTTGGCACCTAGTAAGTGCTCAATAAATACTTGGTGACAGAATGGATACATGAGTTGAAAAGACCAATTTCTTCATGTTAGCTCATTTTTATGTTATGTTCTAAACATAATTTCAGTTTTCACATATATTTCCTTTCTTTTTTTTTGAGGTGGAGTCTCCCTCTGTGGCTCAGGGTGGTGGGTGGTACAGTGGTGCCATCTTAGCTCACTGCAACCTCTGCCTCCCGGGTTCAAATGATTCTCCTGCTTCAGCCTCCTGAGTAGCTGGGATTACAGGTGCACACCGCCATGCCTGGCTAATTTTTGTATTTTTAGTAGAGACAGGGTTGGTCAGGCTGATCTCCAACTCCTGACTTCATGATCCACCTGCCTCAGCCTCCCAAAGTGCTGGGATTACAGGCGTGAGCCACCACGCCCGGCCCACGTGTATTTCCATTCTAAGCTGAAATTCTTTGCTTCAGAAGACTCCAGGAAACCTTTCCAATCCCTCTTTTATTTGTTAGTGTTCTGCTGCTGTTTGAAGTAGTATTTTTCACAGCATCTCTCTCCCAAACTTGATCAATTACCAGTCACTTAGCAAGCTCTTCTTTAGTTTTTCCCCAAGTGCTTTATAAAAGGTTAAAACAAACCTTTTCAAAAGATAAGCTTTTATTGGCAATTTATTTCTGTAATTGATGGAATTAAAATAAGAGTGGCAAATTAGCCGAGTTTGATCTCAGGTACAGAGATCGACATGAGTAATCCCTGTAATGCAGTCCTAATTGCTATCTGCATGACTCTGATTAGAAACATTGCATTATTTATTTAGCCTTTGATGCCAATCTCAGAACCAGAACCAAGTAACAGCTTTTTAAATTTCCACTCTCAGATGCTGTCTGCTGTCTCTATGGATTTAGATTAGGAAGCTGTATATGGAGTTTTCAAAACTTACTGGGGGCACCATTTCTTCTGCAGAGTAGGCTGGGAAGGAGGAGCTGTCCTGCGTTCTGAAATGGTGGGCAAAGTGAAGTTTATCAGAATAGCAGTGGGGCCAATGGGACTTTATATATGGCTGTTCTTTGATGTCTTCGATGAAGAGCCACCTGGCAAATCTGGAATATTAACAAGCTCAACAGTGGGACTAGTCAGAGACCAGATTGTGAGGTAGGCTTGTTACACCCATTGTGTCCCCTCACCAGGGGTCTAGGCTTGCTGCAGAATCTGCCCATGTCCACAATTAGGGGCTCCCTAGTGTGGTCTGTCCTTCACTCCTCATCAAAATTGCTCTCAGAGGTGCCAATTTCAGGACCTACTGAGTTCTCCATTAACTGGTAAGGAAGCACATGCAGTGGTGGAAAGTGCAAGGGTTTTGTCACGGGGATGTGGATTTAAATCCCAGTGACAACCATGAGGCCTTCAGCAATATTCAACGACCTTTTGTGTTGAGCCAGTTTTCTCATCTAATACCTGATGATAAGAAGAGCTACCTCATAGAGTTTTATGCAGTACAGACTAGACTTAATATTACTTTCCTTTTATTTTTAACTGTTAAAGGCTTCATTTGTTAACTTCAAGGTAAGATATTTGCATTTTAACAAGAGTTGTTTTTTTTTATCAGAAATAATTTCTCGTCCAAAGAAGTTGTTAAGCATTGGTGAAATTTCAGATGCTGAAAACCACTGTTGTGTGTGTGTGTGTGTGTGTGTGTGTGTGTGTGTGTTGGGGAATGCGGTAGTTTTGGCCCAATATGCTGGATTAAATTACTGGTCTCTGATTTTCATTCCTCTGCAAGGAATGAGAAGTCGACCTTTTCATCCACTTTCTTGCCTTGCCTCATGAAACCAGTAACTGGGCTCTTGGCGTTTTTCTTTAAACTGAGAATCCCCCTGTCTCTTGTATCTACTACTCCATCAAACAATCTCATCTCTTGGCTGCCACAGGCGGGGTCTACATTTAAACTCCAGGTGCCCATGCTCACCTGTGTGGTTCACTTTCATTATCTGCAGATTTGCATACACATCCTGTATTCTCCCAGTGAGTGGAGTGTGTGTGATTCTTGAATTCTTGTTATTGATGATCTAGTTCTTTCTATCGTTGCTTGAAGACAAGTTGTGGCAAGTGATTAGTTGCCCTTTTTTTACAAACTTCTGGTGGTATGAAGCCATGTGATCAGCACAGACATTCAGGAGGTGGCCCACTGGGAAACTGCGTTTGGAGCCAGCTATGTTTCTAGCAGGCTTACCTGCACAGAGGACTTACTACTATTTTTCTGCTATGAGGACTGGTAAAAGATTCGTAATTAATTCTTAAACCACTGAGTGGAGACAAAGAAAGGGAACAAATATTCAGGGTTTTTATAAAGTGGGTTAGTCAAAAAATGGCACCTTTGTCAGGGAGATTATATCTATGTGCTTAAGATCAGGTACATAGTTTCTAAACACTCAAGAGGCCATTTGAGAGAACTCACCACACTCTGGTCAGCACTATAGAGGTGGCTGATTATTTATTTTGGAATTAAAGTTTTGGTGAGAAGAACTCTTGAGAGATCTCCATGCAAAGCTCTGTTAGGATACAGTGAGAATGCAGCCAATAACTTCCAGGAGGTTTCCTCTGCTGGTTTTCATTATAACTTAGAGTGTTACCTATTTTTCATCAGAATTAAAACAAATGCGTTCACTGCATATTACCTGTGAGTACAGCACTGTGCTAAGGATTTTGGGGGAAACAAAAGTATATGATACGGTTTCTGCCATTTAGGTGACTTATCACTTATGGGAAGGTAAATTTCTACAATGAAACAAGCAGGGATGAAATAAATTGAGAGCAATAATTGATTATGAATTTAACTAATGGCACAACTAACACACCATTCATATTTAACAAATATCAACATAGTTTATTTCCGATTCTCATTTTTTTGTTTTTTCTTAGGAAATAAAATCTTCTGACTGGGTACAGTAGCTCAAGCCTGTAATCCCAACACTTTAGGAGGCCAAGAAGGGTGAATTGCTTGACCAGACTGGAGGAATTCGAGACCAGACTGGCAACATGGTGAAACCCTTCTCCACCAAAAATACAAAAATTAACCAGGCGTGATGGCACACACTTGTAGTCCCAGCTACTTGGGAGGCTGAGGTGGGAGGATTGGTTGAGTCTTGGAGGCAGAGGTTGCAGTAAACCAAGATTACCCCATTCCACTCCAGCCTGGGTGACAGAGCCAGACCTTGTCGTAAAAATAAAATAAAATAAAATAAAATAAAATAAAATAAAATATTCTAGATACAGTTGATTCCTTCACCCATCACATTTCCTTCTGACCCAGAGGCAGTCATGATTCTGAATGTGGCGTGCATTTTTACCAGCCATAGTTTTATGCTTTTACTACTTAAAAGCGTATTTATTGAAAAGTACACAGTCTCATTTTCTTTGTTTTTAAATTTTACACAGCATCACACTCTGTATATTTCTTCCCAGTCTTCATTTCTGAATCAACATTGTTTTAAATTCATACATATTTATACATATGTTTTAATTGTGGTATATTTTCCCATTTTATTTAAATACTGTAATATATGTGGCATATATATATACACACACATACACACATTTCTCCGATTGATTGACAGTTAAACTACTTGATTTTTATTTTTCCTTTATATACAGTTCTACAATGAATATTCTAGATCATTTCTCAGTGTTCATTTCTGATAATTCTTCTAAGGTACATGCCTGGAAATAAAATTGCTGGAGTTACAGAGTAGTTGCAATTTCAACGTCCCATCTATGAACATGCTATAATCTTTCCTTTTATTTAGATTTTTTGGTAAATATTTCACTAAAGTCTTACATTTTTCCCCATGAAGGTTTTTATACTTATTTTGATCGATAAATATTTCTTTTTTCTTTCCAACTTTTACTTTAGGTTCAGGGGTACATGTGAAGGTTTGTTACATAGGTAAGCTCATGTCTCAAGGTTTGTTGTACAGATTATTTCATCACCCAGGAATTAAGCCCAGTTCCCAATAGTTATCTCTTCTGCTCCTCTCCTTCCTCCCACCCTTTGCCCTTAAGAAGACCCCAGTGTCTGTTGTTTCCTTCTTTGTGTCCATATATTCTCATCATTTAGCTCCCACTTATAAGTGAGAACATGTGGTATTTAGTTTTCTGTTCTGTGTTAGTTTGCTGAGGATAACAGCCTACAGTCCACTCATGTTCCCACAAAAGACATGATCTCTTTCTTTTGATAAATATTTCTTACATCACAGAATTTTTGTTGGCTTTGATTATGGGTTTATTACTGTTATTATCATCATTATTATATTTTCTAATTAGCTGCTGATTCATATTGATCTGGTATCTAGCAGTCTTTCAATCTTTCTGTATTTATAGTAATAAATAGTTTATTGTATATTGGGATATTTTTCAATGTAGATAATCATATAATCAGTAAATAATGACTATTTTATTTCTTCCTCTTCAATGCTTGCAATAATTTCATTCACTTACAGCGTTGACTATCAACTATTTAGGTGAAAATTACCAACGTGGCTGTCTTTATTTTATTCCTAGAGATACGCAAAATATTCAGTGAAGATTGAATGCTACTAATCAATCACTTATAAAAAGCAAGGCACGTAGTGACTGTATGTGAATGCCTTGTCCACCTCCATGGTATTTCATATATCATTGCTTCTGATCAAGGAATTCACTTCACAGTAATGGAGTATCACAATGAACCCATGCTTATGGAATTCACTGGTCTTACCATATTTCCCACCATCTTGAAGCAGCTGGTTGATAAAATGACAAAATGGCCTTTGGAGGATTCAACTACAGCAACAGCTAAGGGGCAAGGTACTCCAGAAGGCTACATATCCTCCAAATCAACATCCAGTGTATGGTGCTATTTCTCTCATATTCAGGATGACTAGAACTACACCACCAACTTTCCTGATCCACAGCTTGCAGATAGTAGATCATGCGACTTTTTAGCTTCTGCAATTGTGGGAGCCAATTTATTTGTTTACATCAATCAATCAGTCAATCTATCTGTCGATATCTGTGGATATATATATTTTTTATATGAAGAACTTTGTTTACATATGTGTGTGTATGTGTGTCCTGTTAGTTCTGTTTCTCTGAAGAATCCTGGCTAATATGCCATATATGCCATAAGCATATGGAGCCTACTCAATGTGAAGATCAATCCTTTGGCAGACCTTTCCAATGGTAAATGAGATCTTGCCTATATTTCTACTATCACACGAAGTATTCATGTTACCATTTAAGGCATTTATTGTGAAAATTTAGCCTAGCTTATATTTTTGTATTTCTAAAATTTCTAAAACACTAAAATATGCTCCTTGCTGAAATGGGCATTAATTTTTCTTTGCTTTGTTTTCCAGGGAAATGGAAAAGATCTTGCTATGGCCCTAGAATGACAATTTGTCTTTCTAAAAATCAGAACCAATAGCAAAATCAAGATGGTTCAGATTTAGAGACTTTATCAAAGCCTCTGAGGGATTTTGAAAAACATAATTTGCAAGCTTTTGGAGGAAGAATTTTTAATGTGTCTGTAATGTTCTCAATCAGAATAGATTTTTGTCACAAAATAACTCCTCTGTAGGGGTCTGATGGAGGGTGTCTTTTAAAACATCATTTCTCATCTTTTCAGAGGATCAAATACTTAAAAGAGACTTTATTGGGAATGCTTTCCTTTATCTGTTGACAGTAAGCCAATCACTGAAGGAAAAGAAGACAAAGGCTGGCAGGAAAGCTATGCACTCAAAAACAAGCAGCCAAATGAAGTTCTCATCCTGACTGCACCTGCTTCTGAGCTCACAGGGTGCATACCTGAGATGGAGGTGATTATTAAACACAGTACCCTGACCACTGCCATTTGGTATGGCACTTCCTACTGACTGCGTATCAGTGGTGTTGAGAAGATTAACTCATCAGGGTCTCAGTGAGGCATAAACCTCTTCTTAACACATAACTATGTGTAGCTACTTAAGAGTGCTTGGTACTGGAAGCCATTATGTTAAGTGAAACAAGCCAGGGACAGAAAAACAAACTTGGCATGTTCTCACTTATCTGTGGGAGCTGAAAATTAAAACAATTGAACTCATGTAGATAGAGAATAGAACAATGGTTACCAGAGGCTGGGAAGGGTAGTTGGGGGGAGGTCAGGGGGAGGTGGGGATGGTTAATTGGTACAAAAAATAGAAAAAATGAATCAAATTTAGTATTTGATAGTACAACAGAGTGACTATAGTCAATAATAATTTAATTGTACATTTAAAAATAACTAAAAGAGTATAATTGGATTGTTTGTAACAAAAAGGAGAAATGCTGGAAGTGGTGGATATCTTATTTATCCTGATGTAATTATTAATCATTATATGCCTGTATCAAAATATCCCTTATACCCCATAAATATATACACCTAGTATGTAGCTACAAAAATTAAACATTAAAAAAATCTAAAACAAAAGAGAGTTTGGTACTTTCTCTGCGGTGAGGTCCCACTCCAGCCACGGAATCTCCATAGAAGGAGAGAGAATAACTGAAACCACTTGAGAATATTTGTGGTACTGAGTTAACAGGGCTGGGCCATCTGTACAAGTTTGCATTAAATTTGGACAACAACTTTCCTTTAGATTTCTTCTGTTGCTTACTTTAGGTGATGTCTGAGAATGAAAAAAAATCTTCATGAGTGCACTATGTGAACACATTGGATTTATTAGAATTACTATTACTTTTTCATAATATAAAGAACCATGTTTGAAAATAAAAGTTGTTTTGAGTATTCCCTGGAAGTCCAGATTTCATTTAAAATTCCTGATGTGTACGTTGAGAGTTGCCGACAGCTTCTAGAAAATCCCAGGCCCATCAGTGTCTCTTCCCAGAGTGTGCTTTTAAGTAGGACAGCTGCTAAAGTTACAAAGAATGAACACCACTGACTTCTCATTCTGTTTCTTCTTGAACCTGATCTTAGGGATGAAGGCAGTTTGCTTGGGGACTCTGACATGACCCTAAGCCCTTTCCTTCCAACAGAGCCAGTGCTGCAGTAGACGGGTCAGGAGAGAAACTCCATGCAAGATTTTTAGTGAGGCCACCAGCTACCAGGTCACGTGTGAAAGTCCTGAGTGCTGTTCGTGAAGTGTCACACAAAGGCACTGTTCAGAAAGCCTGTAATAAAATATGTGCATCTGGTCCCCGTTGGCACAAATTGGTTTTATTGATTAGTTTATTGGATGGCGCCCAGTGCTGAGAAGGTTCCCAAGAAGATAATAGCCACACAGTGGCTGAATGATTTAATTAGAGAGAAAGCATATAGACACGCAAAGACACCATGTGGAAGCCAACAGCATAGGACAGGTCATGGAGAAGGTGCCATGAAGGGGGTGATAGAGCCTCGGTTGTAATGCCCACCTGCCCTTCATTGATGGTCTTGCTTTGCCACTTCTTAGCTGTATGTCCTTGGGCACATTTCTTAACCTCTCTGAGCTGCGGTTTCCTTATTCATAAAATGAGCAAGATACTATTAGTACCCATCCTTAGAAGCTGAGTAAGCATTAAACGAATTAATGATGCCATCTGCTTCATTTGAGTAGATGGCGTAACCCAGAATTTCATTCCTTCTTGGCACCTTCCTGTCTTCACTCCTCACACTCATAAACTCAAGTCCTTTTGTTTTTCCTCCTGGGATGTCCCCGCTCCACTCACATCTTCCGTTTCTACTCCTGCCGTCCTCCCAGGCTACTTTCACCTCATCACTAAGTTCCTGGAATAGCCTCTTCACTGGTCTCCCTGATTGTAGCTGACCCACTGCAACAACTTAGAACTCTGGAACCTGAGCAATCATTTAAAACGTAATTTGACTATTCACCCTTCTCTACCCCTTGACTGTAGCTTGAACTTGTCAGGGCTTCCCACTGCACACACCCTTCATGCATCCTTGTTTGTCTGCAAGCTTCTCCCCACCACTCTCACCTCACACCTGCCTGATTCCTCATGACCCAGCTACACTGATCTATTCTGAATTCTTCCAAGTGTTCGTGCTCTGTCTTCCTGCAGAAACTTTGCACCTACTATTACTTCTACTTGAATACTTTGCTCCTTCTTTTCTCTTAGTTTTCTTCTGCTCATCCTCCAAGTCTCAACTTGAATGTCATTTTCTTGGGCATTTTTCTCTGAACTACCAAATAATCAGATCATCGAGAGGTGCAGTTTATCCCTCAGGAGCCTCATCCCAGTATATTCATTTATTTATACAATTGTTCAACTCATACTTGGCCCCCCGCTTGTCTATCCTCCCTGTAAGGGCAGAGGTAGCACCTGTTTGGTTCATGCTTTTGCCCCCAGGACCTATTGTAGCCCCTGGGATTGGGGAATGTTCTATACATTTTGGTTGAATGATTGAATAAAGAAATAACTGATGAAAGGAAAGAGCTGAATACAATAAATGATACACCAGCAGCAGCATTCCATACTTGTGATAGATTATTATTGTGGTAGTTTGTGGGGGCAGCAGAGAAAAAGAATGGTGAAAGGGGCTTAGAAATATCATCATGTGTTCAATGCTTTAAAAACTGCAAAGGAGTTTAGATATCATCATGTGTTCAATGCTTTAAAAACTGCAAAGGAGTTTAGTGCAACCCCTCACAAGTGCAAATGATGCCAGTGCCCTGCCCAGATTCCTGTGGTAGTCACCTACACACCCCGGAGGCTGCTTATTTCAAACATGTAAGGCTCTCTGCTGAGAGGGCTTGGTTTGTATGTTTTGTTTCTGGATATAGGAGTCCTTTCTACAATTACTCAGGACAAGCCAGGAGTGCCACAAAGTTGGCACCCCTGGAAATAACCTTCAACCATTAATGGCCAGGGTTTGGAGGAAAATGCTCCAGCTTCCTCTCCCCTTGTTGGTTTGCATCACTTTCTCATTTCCTACTGGTATTTCCTGGGATCACTTCACAAGCAAACCACTTGTATTTGATTTCTTTTTTAAATTTTACTGTATTTTAATTTCTGGGATACATGTGCAGAACATGCAGGTTTGTTACATAGGTATACATGCCATAGTGGTTTGCTGCACCCATCAACCTGTCACCTACATTAGGTATTTCTCCTAATGCTATCTCTCCCCCAGCCCCCCACCTCCTGACAGGCCCCAGTGTGTGATGTTTCCCTACCTGTGTCCATGTGTTCTAATTGTTCAACTCCCACTTATGAGTGAGAACATGCTTTGTTTGGTTTTCTGTTCTTGTGATAGTTTGCTGAGAATGATGGTTTCCAGCTTCATCCACGTCCCTGCAAAGGACACGAACTCATCATTTTTTGATGGCTGCAAGTATTCCGTGTTGTATATGTGCCACATTTTCTTTATCCGGTCTATCATTGATGGACATTTGGTTCCAAGTCTTTGCTATTGTGAATAGTGTCACAATAAACATACGTGTTCATGTGTCTTTATAGTAGAATGATTTATAATCCTTTGGGTATATACTCAGTAATGGGATTGCTGGGTCAAATGGTATTTCTGGTTCTAGATCCTTGAGGAATCACCACACTGTCTGCCACAATGGTTGAAGTAATTTACACTCCCGCAAACAATGAAAAAGCATTCCCATTTCTCCACATCCTCTCCAGTATCTGTTGTTTCCTGACTTTTTAATGATCACCATTCTAACTGGCATGAGATGGCATCTCATTGTGGTTTTGATTTTCATTTCTCTAATGACCAGTGATGATGAGCTTTTTTTCATATGTTTGTTGGCTGCATAAATGTCTTCTTTTGAGTCGTGTCTGTTCATATCCTTCACCCACTTTTTGATGGGGTTGTTTTAATATTTTCTTGTAAATTTGTTTAAGTTCTTTGTAGATTCTGGATATTAACCCTTTGTCAGATGAGTAGATTGCAAAACTTTTCTCCCATTCTGTAGGCTGCCTGTTCACTCCGATGCTAATTTTGTTTGTTTGTTTGTTTGTTTTTGCTGTGCAGAAGGTCTTTAGTTTAATTAGATCCCATTTGTCACCTTTTGCTTTTGTTGCCATTGCTTTTGGTTTCTTAGTCATGAAGTCTTTGGCCATGCCTATGTCCTGAATGGTATTGCCTAGGTTTTCTGCTAGGGTTTTTATGCGTTTAGGTCTTACATTTAAGTCTTTAATTCATCTTGAGTTAATTTTTGTATAAGGTGTAAGGAAGGAGTCCAGTTTCAGTTTTCTCCATATGGCTGGCCAGTTTTCCCAACACCATTTGTTAAATAGGGAATCCTTTCCCCATTTCTTGTTTCTGTCAGGTTTGCCAAAGAGCAGACTACAACTTACAAGGGATGTGAAGGACCTCTTCGAGGAGAACTACAAACCACTGCACAAGGAAATAAGGGAGGACATAAACAAATGGAAAAACATTCCATGCTCATGGATAGGAAGAATCAATATCATCAAAATGGCCATACTGTCCAAAGTAATTTATAGATTCAGTGGTATCCCCATCAAGCTACCATTGACTTTTTTCACAGAATTAGGAAAAATTACTTTAAATTTCATATGGAACCAAAACAGAGCCCACATAGCTAAGACAATTCTAAGCAAAGAGAACAAAGATGGAGGCATTATGCCACCTGACTTCAAAGTATACTGCAAGGCTACAGTAACCAAAACAGCATGGTGCTGGTACCAAAACAGATATATGGACCAATGGAACAGAACAGAGGCCCCAGAAATAACATCAGACATCTACAATCATCTGATCTTTGACAAACCTGGACTTGATTTTGTCTGCGCTCATACTCTGCTCCTGAGAATCCCATGTGATACCCACAGTTTCACCGAGACAAGGGCAAACTTCAAGTTCATCATGATTTGGTCAAGAATTGTCCAGAGATCTAAGCTTGATCTCAACACATTTTACCTTGCAGGACATGCTTGAAGTCCTGGGATAGACACTGTAGTTCCTGGTTGTGTTTCAGACCCACATCTGAGGTGGAACATGTGCCCTCTCTAAGGATGCTGTTTTAGAAGGAACTGCAGAGAGTGACTCAACTCCCTGAGAGGTGGGCAGACCCCCTCTATGCAACCCAAACCCTGGAAGAACTGAGGGGTGCCTTTTCAGTGACATCAGCTTGTAAAAGCAAGAGTTAAAATAGAAGGAAATTTAGAAAACATTCTTTTTCAATCCCAGTGTGTCTCAGAGCTTCTTACTTACCTTCCTTTTGGCTTCCAACACATCCCATGGAAAATGGTGACTTCCGCAGCGATTCAGTAATTCTCAGATGAGTGAGTGTTGGTGTGTGCACAAACCCTGGTAGAAAGGAAGGATGAGGGCTATCGGATACTGGGGAGAGAACGGCATTCAAAAGTCCACTTCCTGTAGCTGACTCTCCACCAGACTTATCAGATACATATACCAAGGTCCAGTGAGTGCAGTGACTTTCCTCGATTATTTTCTTGTTAGCAGAACTAAAACTGAGCCCCTCACCCCCTCCCTCCACATCCAGACTTTCTCTCCATTCTTCATTTTATCTTTCCTCTCCTAAGAACTATCCTCTGTAATCTCTAATCTAAGTACCCACCTGTGATCTGTAGCCAGCATTTATTTTTGTTTGGCACCTAAATCTCACATGAATGCATAATTGATTGTTAATCGTATCTCAGTGTTTCCACTCTGGGTGGCCATTTTGCATTTTTGCCATTGAATCTTAAGACCGTAACTATTGTGGTTATTGTTGCCATTGTTGTTCCTGTTGTGATGTTTAAGTTATTCAAGTTATTCCTTACACAAGTTTGCTTAGAAATAACAGTGTAACCAGAGTAATGGTTGCCAAGATGCTTAATATGGTCAATCAAGTCTATGGTTCAGAAAAGATGTCTGATTTGACAACTTTTTTGGGACTTAAGCAGACTGGAGAGCACTCCCCTTGAAATCTCATTATTCAAATGTGGCCCAGTCTAGCCATACACACTTTTAGACTTTGAGATCCTCCAACAAAGGACGTGACTCCCTGAGACAAGCCCATTCAGGCAGTGAGGGACACAATCAGACTCACTAATTGATCTCCAATTTTTCTGGAAAAAAATATTGATCATAAGAGGCAAATGTGAAAGAAAAGGATGTACTTAAGGCTAAGACTTTAAAGTAGAGTCAGGAGATTGTGAGAGGATTGCACCCATACCTGCTGAGTCAAACTACAGGATGTTCCAATAGACTTGGATAATAACAGAAGTCAGTATACTCCAGCCTTTAATATCTCTCAGCTGGGATACCCTAATTAAACAATCAGAATGGGTTTTCAATTTAGGATTTCTGCATAGCCAATGAACTTTCTTTGAAAACAACTTTTTACGGAGAGCCCATATTAAACAAACAAACAAACAAACAAACAAAAAAACCCTTTCCTGAGTTTGTATAAGAGAATTCCAGAAGGCGGTAGAAGATTTCTTTAAGTGAGAAACATGAATAAAAGAGCCAATGCCTTTTAGTTTGGCAGCACTGGAATTGGTAAGAAGTGTCTGAGAGGGACCTTTCCATCGAGGTTGAAGGAAATCTTGATGTAAGTTTCTCTTCCAACAGAGAAAAATCACCAGGCTAAAGGTTGTGATGTTTTGTGTCTTTGTCTCCTGGCAGCACACTGTTGAAAGATTGTGCTACCAGAGAATGATTTTTGCCTTTAACCTTAATTATTTCTTTATTATATTGGAGAATGTCTCCTTTAATTGACTGAATATTAAAGCCGGAGGAAGCTAAATGCATTTGCCATCCAGTGATTATTTCAAAAGGTAACAACTCATATTTTCCAAAAAATGCAGACCTTTAACAGGACCAGAAGCAATTGTAAAGTTTCCACTAATTTTACCAGTTGAGTTTTGATGATGCCACTTGTTCTTTCCATTAATGTGCAAAATTGGAAATGGTAGGTGCAATAAAAGGTGTTGTTATATGGGGCATATTTCACAAATGTGTTTTATAACATGGCTAGTGAAATGAGTTCCTTGGTCATTATGTAGCTCTGAAGGTATGACCCATCTAGGAATAATCTTTTCTAATAACAGTTTTATAACAGCTGAGACAGTGGCATGTCAGCACGTGAACCATCTACCTAATGAGAAAACACAAATCATAACAAGAACATATTTATAACTTTGAATGGGAAGAAGCTGGATGAAATCCATTTGCCAAATCTCAGAAGTTTCACTAGACAGGTCAAGATGACATGTAACTGTCTGAATTGTCTTTCTCGGGTTGAATTTTGGACAAACAATACAAGACAATTGTGCCTCTTTGGAACCCTTAAAATGTTTTCCCCATGAACACTGTTTAATGAAACTCATAACTTTGTTTAAAAAAAAAAAGGCCAGTGTTAAAAATCCACCCCTAATGTGCTTAACTGAAGTCAACAAGGTCATTTCTCTGGCCATCACATGTTAAAATTTTTAAATTTTGAATATCCCTGGGAGGAGTCCGGACACTTCAGCCTGGCAAAGTCTTCATCATGTCCTGCTGCTTTCTGCTGACAACACACACACATGACTGTCCTGGCTTTTGAAGGCTCCTGGGCTTATAATCTTTGCTAAGGCTCAGTTCAAATAGAAAATCTTAGTGAAAGTTTTCCTGACTACTAAGGCTGAATGAATCCCTGCCTCCCCTAGGTCTTCTCACCAATATATAATAAATGTGCAAGATTCCATTAGAATCCATCATTATGATGCAGTGTGGACACCTCCCTCGCCTCTCCCTGCCTCCTCCTCCGTCTTTTATTTTCATTAAGATGAAATTTACATAGCATAATTGATCATTTTAAAGTGAACACTTTAGTAGTATGTAGTACATTCACAATGTTGTGTAACCACCACCTCTGTCCAGTTCCAAAATATGTTCATCACCCCAGCAGAAAACCCCATAATCCATTAGGCAATACCTATCTCTTCCCGCTCCAGGGCCTCAGCCCCTGGCAACCACCAATCTGCTTTCTGTCTCTGTATTCTTAGCACTAGGTATGTAGTCAGTATTCAATCAATTTTTTTGGTGGGGGGCAAGTAAATGATAATTGGATGTGAGAAGAGGCCAGGGGTGGCCTGGCAGCATCTTCACATCAAGGGACCCCATGATTGAGAGAATCACTGGATCCAGACTGCCTCAGTTTTGTCATCTGTATAGCTCAGCAAGGTAGCTGAGCTCTTGTAACTCCATTTTCTCACCTACAAGATAAAAACAATAATAGTATCTACCTTTAGAAGTTGTTATGACAATTGAATGAGTTAATGTGTAGAAAAGCCTCAGAACAGTGCCTAGCACATAGAAAGCTGGTGTAGGGAGTGTTAAATGCAACTGACGCCATACTCCATTGATGTCGGAGTCTCCTGCGAGTTCGTCTTCCAAGAGAGAATCAGAACAAAAATCTAGGACTAGAAAACTGCCATGCTGAGATGGAATGGCTCTTCATAAAAAAGAACATTCACGCTGTTTGCTCTTGAGTCATTGTCTGCTTCTGATTCTACTCCTGACACCTGGCCACCCCGCTCCACAGCCCTCCCCTCTCCCAGCACCCCGACTCCTGTCCCAACCTAAGTTTTGACCTTGAATTCAACAGAATGTAAATTCCAGGAAGATAGAGACCATGTCTTCTTTGTGCATCTCTGTATTCTCTACCGTAGCACATAATCAAACTCAATGATTGGCTGTGGATTAAATTGATAAATTCCTGCATAAAATGATCTATTATTACTACCATAAAACTTCAGAATGCATCAACCCCTTGCCGCTCAGTGGCTCCCTGTGCCTCAAAAGGAAACTTGTCAGAGCTCAAAAGCTCATGCAAGGCCTGCTCCTCCCTTGACTTCCTGTCTGTTCACACCTCCTTTCACCACCTCTGCCCTTAGTAGGAGATGGAGGTGGTGCAGACAGACAAGACCACTGATCCCTGGAGTTTTTTTTTTTTTTTTTTTTTTGCTGCTGAGCTCATCATACTGCTTTACACCCCAACCAGGCCTCAGCCTTGATGTAAAACTCTCCAGTTCTATGTAAATAATGGTCATAATTAATAATAAATGAACGGCCTGGGGAATTGCAGAGCAGGATTTAGTGCTGGAGATTTATACAGCTGCATTTGGTGCCAGTGTAAGATGTGGATATGGAAAAAACCCAGGGAGCTATCATTTCAGAGCCAGGGCACTGCTAATAAGCACTATGCACCCAGCAGCTCACAGCCTCATAGAAAACCACACATTTTCCTGGGTGTAAAGGAGAGGAGGATATTTTTATCTTTTTGATCTCTGTTCCTCTAAATCAGGGTTAAGCCCCCAAAGTCCAGGCAATTTATATGGGGCAAGGCAGAAATCTGAACATGAAGAAGAGGCTGGAGAAAGAATTTGGACATACAGAAGAAAACTGAAATAAGGACATCGTGTACTTTTAGGAGAATTGATGGAATCAATGGGTCTTGAACAGATGATAAAGACCTACTTCTGCAGAAAGAAAACAAAAATGCTTCATTCAATGCATAAATGGGGGAAAATCCCTGCAAGCCTCTTAGCTCTAAATATTTCAGATGCTCTAACTGGGCACTCACTGAGTGCATACGTTGAGTTTTTTCATAACATACAATCCTTTCAGTCCACACACGTCTATATTTTTTAATCCAATTCCTCTACCTTCTTCTAAATCTTGATTTCCTGAGTTGGAAGTTAGCACTTGCAAACATTTTGAAGGTCACTTGACTAATCAACTGCTCATAGTTACAAGGAGGCAGGAGATGGAATAATATCAGGTTGTTGGCGGGATTTCCAGGCAACACAGGCAAGGGGCTGAGCATAGGAGCTCATGTAAGAAGCTCTTAATGAATGAAAGCTATTGCCACAATGTTCCAGGTTCAGGTCTGCCTCATGGTCATGCATCATCCCATTGACTCCATGTGAAACAAACTTAAGATTCAGGCTACTACTAAAAAGTGCCAGATAACCAGTGGCTCACAGTCTTGTAAGAAATCAGAGTTGTTAACACACATTATTTCTGGGTGTAAAAGAGAACATTCTTGTTCTTCAAGTATCATTGTCCTTAATTTATAGAAATTAAGGCTTATTGTTAACAAATTTGACCAAGAAAACAGCTTACAAATAACAAAACCATGATTTGAACATAGATGGGCAATTTTCAGAGCCCATGCTTACTTTATGCCCTTCTCCTTCCCTGAACATCAATCTCAACTCTCCTGGGGCTCCAGGTTAACATCTTCATGTAAAGAAAAGGGAGGGTGGGTGCTAGAAACTCTCAGGGCTCACCAGGTCAAAACCTATCTGACCAGACACAATTCTTTCCAGTGATGAATAAGGAGGCACTACAGACATATGCATATCTTGTAAGATACTGGATAAGAAATCATGATGGCCATGTGGTCAAGATGAAGTGAATATTTCAGATGACGGGCTATTGGAGTAGACCTTGAGGTGGTTTCCAGTGTCAGTCCTAAATAAAAAAAAATCTAAATTTTTATATATTCCATGTATAGTTACAGTTTGTGACCTGTGCATGGTACAGGGAAGGTACTAAAAGATACATCAAAAGACAGGTCAGGTTCCCTAGGAGCAGAGCCTGAGAAAAAGGACTTAAGTGCATGTGATTTTATGAGGACATTCTTTAGGAGAAAACTGCAGGGAATAAAAGAAGCAAGATAGAAAGGAGATAATCAAGAATGTGATGTCAAAGAAAATTTAGACTTGGCCTGATTCACAGGGGGCTCTAGAGCATAAATTATACTGCCAAATTACCCTCCCCTTGAGGCAAGGAGGCTGACTTTTGTACTCCATATAAATCAATTATGTCTCTGGGCTGCCACTTCCAGGGTAGAATGTCCCATCAGTAGAAAGATGTTCCATCTGTTAATAACCCCAGAGAAGGGGAACACCATGAACCATTAACAGCCAACACTCACCCACAGCAGCTGGAGAACGGTTGCATGACAGTGTGCACAGATCACTGACTACAAGCATTTTTCCCCTCAGGAATGAAAATGCCAGGACAAATGAGGACAAATAAGTCCTATTTGACAGACCTAGCCAGGTGCTGCAGTTAGACTGTGTCTCCCAAAGTTCATGTGTTGGAAACTTAATCCCCATGCAATAGTGTTAAGAGGGTGGAACCTTTAAGAGGTGATTAGGTCATGAGATATCTTTCCTTGTGATGAATTATTGAGGGAGGGGGTTAGTTGTCATGGAATTTGATTCCTGATAAAAGGATGAGTTCAGTTCCCATCCCCTACTTGCGTGTTAGACCTTCCGCCATGGGATGACACAGCATGAAGGCCCTTGACAGATGTTGGAAACTTGATCTGGGAATTCCCAGCCTCTGGAGCTGTAAGATATAGATTTTATTTCATTATAAATTGCCCAGTCTGTAGTATTCTCTTATAGCAGCACAAAACAGACTAAGACACCAGGCAATACTACAATAGTTAAAGAAAGGCCAAGAGACCATGAGAGTGGGTATTATTAAGGCTCGCATTGAAGATGACTTTGAGCACGAGAACAGTGTGGTGGGTAGCATTATTGCTCTCAATTTTTTACTCTGTTCAGTGATAGAATTAAATGTCCCTGCAGTTTCCATGGCCTCATGGTAGGCTTAGTGCACTTTTTCACTCCTTGATTTGGTCCTGACCCATGCCCACTTGCTTCGGCTAATGGGATATTAATGAACTCCATTGGAATAGAGACCCTAAATGTGCTTATGCACATTGGCTTGCCTCTCCTACTGCTGTGAATCTCTATGAGAAGAGCATACCCCAGTAGCTGGTCAAAGAGAATCATGTGGAGTAGACATAAATCCAACTTGCAGCCATGAGCCAAGTCCAGCTGATTCTAACCAAGCCCAGCTGAGACACAGTCGATCCACAGACTATAAACAAGAAGATAAATGTTGTTGTAAACCGACTGCTTTGTAGGCAGCAAAATCTGACTACTAGTGATGGGGATTTTTAAAGGACAGAGGAAAAGATTACAACTTTTCACTCTTATAAATGGAACTAAGATTTTTTTAAGGACAGCCACACTAAAGACGCAAGTTGAAGAAGAGGAGAGAGTTAGCGTTTCTCCATCTCCTGGTAATGCCATCCCTCCTTATAGGTGTTTGTCTAGTATACCTTTACCTGGCCTAGAAAAATAGTCCAATGACATCATTTCCCAGATGGAAAGTTGGAGGCTCAGAGAGAGTAGGTAGTTTTTCACCCCTGCAAAGCTCATATTTGAACCATAGAGAGGAAGTCAAAACCCATGTTTGCTGATCCTCTGTCCTGGGTTTATTCATTAGGGCATGTTTTATGTAGCTGATGCTGTTGATGCCATACCCCACATCCCCCAGTTCCCCTGAGTTCACCTGCAGCTCTACCTGTCTCCACCTGCCTGAGGGCTCTCTCTGGCACCCTTGGAGCTTGTGGAGCTGCAAGCAAGATCACACAAGAAGAGCAACGGAGTTCATACCTTTGAGGCAACCCTCATCCAACAGAGGATGGAAGGAAGTGGACAGAGTTCCAGCCTTTCTGTCCATTGGGATATTGACTCTGAGGCTGATTGTTCATCAGTGTAGAGCCCAGGGGTAACACCCATCAAGATACTCTTTATTGGCTCTGCTGTCCTCCCTGTCACACTCTCCGCACTTCCTCATTGTGTTTTGTGGGGCTATCTCCCAAATAAATGATCTACTCTCAAGTCCTTTTCTCAAAATTTGCTTCAGGGGAGAACCCAAACTAAGCCAACTACACTTCTCTTCAGTGCTTGAGGCAGCAGGAATTGGTAAGATTTGAGAGGGCAAGGGGAAAAATGTCTTTATTAATAACGGTTTGATCAGAGAAGCAGAACTACTATGCATGATATAAAATGAGGGCTTATGATGGGGATTAAACCTTCTTCAGTGCTAGGAGCTGGATGAGCAGTCTGTGAAAGTCTGTCACCTCTGGATCTTCTCAAGGCAATCCCTTAAGCTGCTATTTTGGTATTTTATTTCAAAAGACTTACAGTTTGATACAGCTCCTCCACAAAAAGAGGTCTGAGTAGTTTTTCTAGATGTACGGTACATTTCTCCAAACAGAGGCATTAAATTAAGTGAACAAAATTTATGTTGGGAAACCACTGGTCAAAATAGTTGAAGTAATTTGCTGACCTGGCATGTCAGTTGACATGCTTGGGCCTTCTCTGGGAGAAATGAGCATCATACGTGAAGATAAATGGCAACATCCCTGGTTGCCCAATGGAAAAGCTAAGAGACCACAGCTCTTTGCCACTTTTGTAGCATTATTGCCTCAAAATGATTTTCCCGAGTGTGCTTCAAAGAAGGTACAGGACTTACACATTCTAAGGGATGAATGTCATGTCCAATCAGTTTTAGTATCATTGCTTTTTCTAGCACAGAACTTTGAGAAAATTGGCACAGGTAAAAATTATGTGTTCCATTCATTGTCATCCTTACTTGATTTGTGTCTAAAGAGTGTGATCTTGAATAATGAGAAATTAAAACTTGGCATAAGAGAAAGAGTTGTCTATTTACCATATATGTGCACATGCATGTACACAAAACCACAGTGCAGGATCCAACTTCATAGTGATAAACATATTCCAGCCATTCAATGACATGATCAAATGAGACCAAAATGAAAAATGAGAGGGGAAGACAGAGAAAGAGAGAGAGAGGGAGGGAGAGAGAGAGAAAGAGAGAGAGCAAATGGAATGTAAAAAATAAATAAATAAATAAATAAAATAAATAAAATAAAATAAAATAAAAAATAGAATATAGTTACAGAAGGAAAATATTTCAAGATAATCACTTCTACTGATATTTTGAAAAGCTATTTATATAATTTAAGCAGGCAGATGTATATTTATAAAAATATTTTTGAATTAAAAAATAGAATTTCGTAATGTAATATATTGCAAAAATGGGCACAAGTTCTTTCCCTCCCTATAGCCATGCCATTATTTTTCCTCCTACACTAACTCTGATTTTGGCCATGTGACTTGGTTTGGTTCACGAGACAATAGTAAATGTGGCACAAGCGAAACAGGAAACGTGCTAGCACATTGGAGATTTCCTCTCTTGCTGTTCTTGGAAATCTGCTAACTGTATGTAAATGAGCCAGGGCTAGCCTACTGGATGATGAGAGACAGGCAGCCCAGCCACCTCTTCACCCCAGTCAATAACTAGCCAACTCCCAGAAGCAGAGCTGCCTAAATGACAAGAAACTAACCACAAATGCATGAATGAGCCCAGTCAAGGCCAGCAGAGCAGCCCAGCTGAGCCTAGTTCATGTTGACAATCCACAGAAGCATGAGCTAAAAAAATACCGTGGCTATTATTTTAAGCTACTAAGCTTTGGGATAGTTTGTTATGCAGCAAAATCTAACAGATATGGTTGACATTATGATATGAGATCCAGGAGAAGGAAGTATAAAACAAGATCCTTACCAATAGAACCTACAATCTGGTTGAAAAACAAAGAACATAGAATAAAATATCTAGTCAGTGAGGCAGCAGGATGTCTGTCACCATTGTATTCTGGCTTAATAAATTATAGAAAAGGTGCTAATTAGGAGGTATAAGCAGGAAGTGAGAAAGAAGTAAAAGGTGTCAGCTAATAATGTATCTTTCAAGAAGAAAGGCTTGAATTAGTGCAACCTAGGGAGGTACATGGCAGGGAGAGACACAAGAAATAGGGAAGGTTAGTGAGGTGGAAGCAGGAGGCCTTGGGATCTTGGCCAAGGCACTTAGCATTAAAACAGAAAGCAATAAGCAACAGCTCAAATGTCCAGACATCATTTAATATTTCGTAAATTACATAATGCATTTGCCTTAGAGGCTGCACTGAGATGACGATGAAAGATAATAAAAGTAAGAGTCATAGATATCTGGGGCTCCATCTTCCCTGCAACCTTCTTCTCTTAGGAGCAGGATCAAGTGGCACCGAACTCCGTGATCCAACTGGCAACTCTGGGTTGCCCTGGTATTACTTTAGGCCCTCAATTAACCCAAGCTAGGACAACAAATCCTTCCAGAAGGATAAAAAGAGGGGAAATTCAAAGTCTCTCCTCTCTTTGATGTTGAGAAATATAAAACTTGGGAGCTGCCATCAGCCATGGTTTTGTCCTCATGGGAGAGAAAACAACACTATCACAGAAACAGACACAAAACCGAAGCACACACCAAATCCCCACGTGCACGTGGGGCTCCTGGGCCCTGGTGCGTCCTTGTCAGTTTCCTTCCCACTTCCCTTCTCAGGGTGGTGCCACCTGTCTTTGGATGTGGCTTGGGCCAGGTTTGTGACCAAATTGTTACTCTGTGAAAACTGAGGTGCATAAGTAACATGCAGATAAATCTTCCCCAAATGGAATCTGGGCTCTCTTTTTTTCAGGCACCTACCTGACTCAGAACAGAAAGTGTACTGGGTTAAGGATTTTTAACCAAAGCCAGGAAAGAGCATCAATTGTGGTTTTACAGTGACTAGAGAGGAAGAGAAGGATGCTCTTAGAGTGGGAAAGATGAAGGGCATACCATGAGAAAAAGGGAAACCTGTACTGATTGAAAAACTGGAGAAAACTCCTTTCCCCTCCCACTGCTGTGTGTACACAGATGGAACTGGCCCCTGATGCCCTGCCATCCCTCAATACTGCCACCTCTGTGCATTTGCACATACTGAGCTTACCTCCTGGAGGCTTTTTCTGCCTCCCTGCCCCCTTCAAAGTCATGATGTGTCCTCCGATCCTCCTGTCAGAACAACTCTCCCTTTTCTGTGTCCTCCTAGCAATCTGGGTCACACCCAAAATACTACATCCTGCCTTGCATTATTGTTGATTGTCACATGCACAATCTCCCCATCAGGTATTAACTCTGAGAGTGTAGGGAGAGAAGGCAGAGGAGTTGAGAATATGATAAACTCCACGTAGTTTGCATGGATGAGCTCACCATTGAGGGTGATCCTTGTTTTGTCCTCTCCTAGGTGTGGTTCAATCAAGGCTCTAATCTTCCTAAACCGGGAATTGGAGAACAGCAATTTTAGTAATATCAACTTTACCACAGGCATCCTCAGTGGCAATGGAGTCTGGCAAGCTGATACCTGGTAACCAGGCACACTGAGCAAATCCAGGATCTGTTAGAAAGGGGAGTAGATAGCAGATTCCAGCCAGAGGTCTTCTGAAAAGTCATTCCGCTTCTCACATCAACTCAGGGAGCCCAGGAAGGAAAGTGTTTTCATCCATTCATCTGGGCTTAAGATGTGATTTAGGACAGGTTCCTCATCTTTAAAATGGGGATGAGAATCGTCCCTAGCTCACAGCGCAGTCCTGAGGATTACGGGAGACAACATGAGCATGCTGAGAGCACTCAGGTGCTCAGGAAGTGTGAGCTACTCCAGTGAACTGTGAACAGCCAAGATACTGAGGCCAAAAAGGCCATGTGACCAACTTATAGACCAGAACATGGGAAGAGCCTGCTGCAGTGTGTGTGAGTCACAGTCGGCCTCCTGCCACCATGAAGGAGACATGGTACAGTGGCAGCCTTGTCACTGATCCCTGCCTACCTTCTAGATCCCCTCAAAGACAAAAGACACAGGCTCCAGTGTCTGGGTGTCTGTTGTTCAGAGCAGGCATTGCAATAAGACAATTCAGTGGTTCCATAGAGTACTCTTTGCTGTGTCACAAATCCTGCCAGGCCCACCAGGCCACCAGCTCATTCACAGGACATTTTTTGTCATGAAAGTGACAAAAGTTTCAGCCAAGCTCATTCGGGAAATGCTAGTCCAGAAACCATTGCTCTTCTTTCTTTGATGTCTGCACAAAGCAGTAAACACAAGGAAAGATCGGCTTCCTTGGAGTCCAGGCAAAAAAGCAGCAGAGATAAAAGGCAAAGAAATTCCCTCTGTGGTCAGCTTTGGACTGCTTCCGCCGTAGATTACAGCGAGGAAGAACTGAACAGAGAATGCCTGCAAAAGACTAAGAGGCCAGGTGTAGGAGACAGGGAATGCCCACTCCCAGGAGCAACCTGCTTGCCTGATTCTGAAACTGCCTTTCAAAATTATAACTAAGGAAATTATGACAGTGAAAGACATCAGACCTAACCAACTCCATCTTGCTTATAACCTTGAAACTGTCCTTAGCCATTCCCGGGCATAGGCTGAACTAACCTTGGGAAGGAAGTCAGTTTATAGTTTAAATAATAGCCCTTCCCAAAAGCTAAAATGTTCTTGTAAAATGAATGAAAGGCCACCAGCCACCAAGTTAGAATAGGAGGGTATGGAATTCTAAATATTACCTGCCATTATTCTGGAGGTCATAAGATTTACAACCTTCCCAATTACTCTCAAAGGTAACATCACTATTGTGAACCTAAGATTGTCCTTTTGAGATGTCTTTTCAGATTTTTGCATTTCTAACAATTAGATGGTCCCACCTGGACCTGTCAACCAGATCTGTGGCCCCCACCCAGGAGCTCAGCATAAGAGAACAGCTTCAACTCCCAATGATTTCATCTCCAAGTCAACTATTCAGCACTCCCGATTCACTGACCCTCTATCCACCAAATTATCCTTAAAAACTCTTATCCCCAATTTATTTAATCTACTACTCAAATCAGGGAGACTTATTTGAGTAATAATAAAACTCCAGTCTCTTTCTTGCCTCTTGCACAGCCAGCTCTGCATGAATTCTTCTTTTTTTTTTTTTTTTTGAAACAGAGTCTCACTCTGTCACCCAGGCTGTAGTGCAATGGTGTGGTCTCAGCTCACTGCAATCTCTGCCTCCTGGGTTCAAGTGATTTTCTCACCACAGCCTCCCAAGTCTCTGGGAGTACAGGTGCATGCCACCACATCTGGCTAATTTTTTTTTTTTTGTATTTTTAGTAGAGACGGAGTTTCACTATGTTGGCCAGGCTGGTCTTGAACTCCTAACCTTGTGATCCACCCACCTCGGTTGCCCAAAGTGCTGGGATTACAGGCGTGTAATCCCACCCTGCCGAATTACTCTTTCTCTATTGCAATTCTGCTGTCTTGATAAATTGGCTCTGTCTAGGCAGCGGGCAAGGTGAGCCCCTTGGGCAGTTGCACTTCCTTTTGCCCGTCCTCCTCCCTTCCCTTCCTTCTTCCCCTCCTTTATTCCACCACTCCTCCATCATTCCTTTCTCATCTCCATGTCTTTTCTTTCTAACTTTTTTTCTCCTTAGCATGTATTTCCAGAGTGCTCATTGTACTCAAGGCACCATGCCAGGTGCAGGAATGAGAATGGTGATGGAAAAACACATAATCCTTGCCGTATGGGCAAAAACCTTTTGTGTGGAGCAGTATATATGGGGGTGATAATATACGTCTGCTAGCCAGTGGAAATGAGCCCAGAGCAGAAGACCTGTGGTCAAGTGACACATGACTGGCGTAGGGAGAGGGACCATGCTCCTGGAGGGTGGACTGTGTCTAAGTCAAAAGTACCAAGAATAGGATGACTTTCTCCTTTATTTTGTCACAAGGCAAAATACAGCATCTCAACTCTGTAGTGCGGGCTAGTTCATATTCTCGTCATGTGAAAACCCTCCAAAAGGGTTTTTTTTGTTTTTTGTTTTTGAGACGGAGTCTCGCTCTGTCCCCCAGGCTGGAGTGCAGTGGCGCGATCTCGGCTCACTGCAAGCTCCACCTCCCAGGTTCACGCCATTCTCCTGCCTCAGCCTCCTGAGTAGCTGGGACTACAGGCGCCCACCACCACACCCGGCTAATTTTTTTTGTATTTTTACTAGAGACGGGGTTTCACTATGTTAGCCAGGATAGTCTTGATCTCCTGACCTCGTGATCCACCCACCTCGGCCTCCCAAAGTGCTGGGATTACAGGCGTGAGCCCCCGCACCCAGCCCAAAAGGGGCTTCTTAGAATAATATTTAGGGTCCTAACTCTCAACTCCACCTGACACCTCTTCTGATGCTCTAGCATCCCACCAGCCTCCTGGGATGCAGCAAACCTGTTCCCACCTGGGACTCCTTGTCCTTGTGTTATCCCTTCTTCTTCCTCACACACCACTCCCTGGCCAGTTGGGCCATGACTGGTTCACGCTCAGTCCCCCATCTCAGTGCAAACATGCTCACACCCAAGAAATTACCACCAACCTCCTCATTAATGTCCAGTTTAATTTCTTCCTGGCAACTATGACTCCTTCACTTCATGGCACTGTCACTCTGAAAGTGTGTTTTTTATATTTCCTTGTTTGCCCATTTCTTCTCTCTTTTAAATAGACAGCACAGACTAATAGTGAAGAGTTTAGACTCTGCAACTAGACCACCTGGTTCTACTTCCAGCATTGCCACTTTCTAGCTATGTGGTCCTGGGCAGGTTACTTTAGCTCCCTGTGTCCCAGTGTCCCCGTGTAAGATGGGTATGTGACAGTACCTACCTCATGGGCAGTTCTTCAGAGGCAGTGTGGATGCCTGCAGTGGTGCTAGGATAATGTGTGGCACACCGGAGGTGCCATGCAGCACTTGCTGTTACAGCTGCTTCATATTGCCCACTGAACTGTGTGTATGCAGGTTGACCTGTGCATTTGCAAAGTGACTAGAGCATAATAGTTGCACAATAAATGGCTGTTGAATTATTCAAACTAACAGGGATCACCACCAATGACAAGTCTTTCAGTTATGTATGACAGTTTTGCCAGGCTATCCTTTCCTGGGAAATTTATTATTTGGTAATAATGAATCGATAAGCACATTACTTAGTAAACATGCATAAAGGGTACTAAATGATTTGAAAGAAAACAGAATCATTCTAGAGGAGAAAAATATAAAGATAGACCTCATGTGTAAGTGCTTTGGAGAAAGAATTTTTTGTCCTCGGTGAGTGTGGATGTAGCACAAGGTTTTCATTAATTTGAGGGAATGAAGACTAGGGTTGCTCTCCAATCCTAAGGGTCTTGTTCTCCTAAATACATTGTTGAGGAACTTTACACTTTATGAGAAAAAAGTTTATTTGAGAACCTGTGAAATTTTTTTCATTTAAGCATTTTATTTTGCATTTGCTGTAATATAGTAGTAAATAAAATACTTAATGAGAAAATATAATGATATTTTTAATTAACCTGACTCCTGTTGACTCCTGTGGCTTCAACACATTTTGACATTTTACCTATTTGTGTATCGGTGTAACTCTTGTAAATTTCTTCTATTTCTCTAACCCTGTCCCCCTTCATTCTGCCTAGCCCATGATGGGGAATCTAGACAGGGAGGCATAATAATGGTATCTTCTAATACTTATTCGACACTTACTGTATGCCAGGAACTCTTCCATGTTCCTTACATATATTTACTAATTAAGCCCCTTGAAAGTCTCTGTAGTAAATAGTATTATAATCCTGTTTTACAATGAGAAATTAAGGATCAGAGAGGTAAAGTCACATGCCCAACATCACATAGCTATTAAGTGGCAGAGTAGAAATTTGAATACATGTCTTCAAACTCTAAAGACTGTGCTATTCACCACTACCTTACTACCTTAGATTATTTTTCTGGACAAAAAGAACCAAAGAACAAAACTTTATGGTTATCCTACAGGGACCTTGATGCCTCCAGACATGAATCCTGGCCTTGGATTTGAAGGTTCCTCTTTTCAGCCCACTACTTGTTGCCCCGAGCTGTTCCCCAAGGAAGCTTCCTAGGACAATGCCAATATCTACTGCCTTAAGCTTGGACTTCCCAGCCATCTATTACCCTTTATTGGCTTCAGAGTTATTGGGAATTCTTAATTAGGTGTTTATCCTATTTTATCCTATTACAATGACATTTTACCAGCACCAGTATTTCAGAAAAGACACCCTTTTAAAAGTTCATGGCCCTTTGTTAATTAATTCAGAGATGTCCTCTCCCTAAATTAAAATCTTCCTACCTGGCTTGGAAATACTTTTACTATCTTTGCTGCCATAAACTGGCATGTTCTTTAACTCTTTCCTGTAACATATTTATCTGAAAGAATATTTACAACAAATTTGCACAACTAAAAAAAGTTGGGGGAGGTGGCCATGGCCAAGATGGCTGACTAGAAGCAGCTAGTGTGTGTAGCTCTCACAGAGAGGAACGGAAGGGGTGAGTTAATACAGTACCTTCAACTGAAACATCCAGGTACTTGCATTGGGACTAATCAAGGAAATAACCTGGCCCATGGAGAATGGAGAAGAGCAAGGCAGGATGATGGCCCGCCTGGGAGCAGCACCAAGCCAAGGAAACATCCCCTGCCCGGGGAGGCTGTAAGTGAATGGAAGGAAGCCATGCTTCTCCCACAGATCTTTGCAACCCTCAGGTCAGGAGATCCCCTCATGAACTCACTCCACCGGGGTCTTCAGAGCTACGTGGAGTCTTGGCAGAGCAGCCATCTGGTACACGTGGAGACTTGGGAGCCTTAGATACTTGGGCTCTCCAGGCTTCCTAGCAAAAGTAGCTGCAACTCCAACAAAGCAGGATATTAGACTCCCATAGATACCCCTAGGAAAGAGGCTGAAGCCAGGGGACTGACCAATGACTGTCTGCAGGCCTCACTTCCATGGCACCTCACAGGATAAGACCCACTGGCTTGGAATTCTAGCCAGCCAGCAGTGGCAGCTTTGCACCTCCCTGGGATGGAGCTCCCCAGGAAAAGGAAGGGCTGCCATCTTCGCTGTTTGGGTGATTTAGCAGTTCCAGCTTTCAGGGTTTGGAGAGTCCAAGCCAACCAGGGTTGAAAGGGATCCCCCAGCACAGCACAGCTATTCTGTGAAGATGTGACCAGATTGCTTTTTTTTTTTTTTTTGAGATGGAATCTTGCTCTGTCACTCAGGTTGAAGTGCAGTGATGCAATCTACTGAAACCTCTGCCTCCTGGGTTCAAGCAATTCTCGTGCCTCAGTCTCCCAAGTAGCTAAGACAACAGGTGCACCACCATGCCCAGCTAATTTTTGCATTTTTGCTAGAGACGGAGTTTCACTATGTTGGTCACGCTGGTCTTGAACTCCTGACCTCAGGTGGTTCACCTGCCTCGGCCTCCCAAAGTGCTGGGATTACAGGCATGAACCACCACACCCAGCTCAGACTGCTCTTTAAAGTGAGTTCCCAATTATGTTCCTCCTCACCGGGTGGGACCTCCCAACCAGGGTCCCTAGCCACCCCTGCCAGTGCTCTCTCATAGCCAACAGAGATTTGAAATGTCCCTGGGACAGAGCTCCCAGAGCGGCGGGGGTGATGGGCCATTATCTTTGCTGTTTCGGTGACTTAGCTATTCCAGCCTTCAGAATTTGGAGAGTCCAAGGCACCCGTAGGCTAAAGTGGACCCCCCAGCACAACTGCTCTGTGAAAATGTGGCCAGACTGCTTTTTAAAGTGGGTCCCTAATCCTGTTCCTCAGTACCAGGTGGTGCCTCACAACCATTGTCTCCAGCTACCTCCTACATGTACTTTTGGGCCAGCAACAGGTCCCTACCATGTAATTACACAGAAAGTAAACAACATGCTTCTCAATGACTTTTGAGTAAATAATGAAATTAAGGCAGAAATCAAGAAGTTCTTTGAAACTAATGAGAACAAATACATAAAATACTAGAATCTCTGGGACAGAGCTAATGCAGTGTTAAGAGGGAAATTCATAGCATGAAATGTTTTGTGTGTGTGTGTGTGTTGATTTCCTTCAGTTCAGCTTTGATTTTGGTTATTTCTTGTCCTCTGCTAAAGTTAGGGTTGATTTGATTTTGCTTCCATAATTCTTTCAGTTGTGATGTTAGGTGGTTAATTTAAGATCTTTCTAACAACAACAAAAAAAAAAATTCAAAAGATCAATGAATCCAGGAGTTGGTTTTTCAAAAAAGTTAATAAGTTAGATAGACTGCTAGCTAGACTAATAAAAAAGAAAAGAGGGAAGATCCAAATAAACACAATTAGAAATGATGAAGGGAATGTTACCACTGACCCCACAGAGATTACATTAACCATCAGAAACTACTATGAACACCTTTATGCAAATAAACTAGAAAATCCAGAAGAGATGGATAAATTCCTAGACACATTCATCCCAAGACTGAACCAGGAAGAAGTTGATTTCCTGAACAGACCAATAATGAGCTCTGAAATAGAATCAGTGATATGGTTTGGCTGTGTCCCCACCCAATTCTCATCTTGAATTGTAGCGCCCATAATTCCCATGTGTTGTAGGAGGGACCTGGTCGGAGATAACTGAATCATGGGGGTGGTTTTCCTCATACTGTTCTCATGGTAGTGAATAAGTCTCACGAGATCTGATGGTTTGATAAGGGAAAACCCTTTTCACTTGGCTTTCATTTCCTCTTTGCCTGCTGCCATGTAAGAGGTACCTTTTGCCTTCTGCCGTGATTGTGAGGCCTCCCCAGCCATGTGGAACTATGAGTCCATTAAACATCTTTTTTCTTTATAAATTACTCAGTCTCGAGTATGTCTTTATCAGCAGTGTGAAAACAGACTGCTACAATAAGTAATAAATAGCCTACTACCCTACTTCCCCAAAATTAAGAACTTACGGATTCACAGTCAAATTCTCCCAGATGTACAAATAAGAGCTGGTACCATTCCTACTAAAACTATTTCAAAAAATTGAGAAGGAAGGACTCTTCACCAACTCATTCTATGAGGCCAGCATCATCCTGATACCAAAACCTGGCAGAAACACAACAAAGAAAACTTCAGAGCAATATCCTTGATGAACATCCATGCAAAAATCCTCAACAAAATACTTGCAAACCGAATCCAGCAGCATGTCGAAAAATTAATACACCACGATTGTGGTTAATACACCACGATGAAGTAGGCCTCATCCCCTGGATGCAAGGCTGGTTCAGCATATGGAAATCAATAAATGTCATTCATCACATAAACAGAACTAAAGACAAAAACCACACGATTATCTCAATAGATACAGAAAAGGGCTTTTGATAAAATTTAACACCCCTTCACATTAAAAACTCTCAATAAACTAGGTACTGAAGGAACATACCTAAAAATAATAAGAGCCATCTGTGACAAACCCACAGTCAGCATCATATCTAATAGGCCAAAGCTAGCAGCATTTCCCTTGAAAACCAGCACAAAACAAAGATGTCCTTGCTCACCACTCCTATTCAACATAGTATTGGAAGTCCTAGCCAGAGCAATCAGGCAAGAGAAAGAAATAAAGAGCATCCAAATAGGAAGAGAGGAAGTTAAATGATGTCTGTTTTCATATGAGATGATTCTATATCCAGAAAACCACATAATCTCAGCCCAAAACCTCCTTCAGTTGATAAACAACTTCAGCAAAGTTTCAGAATACAAAAACAATGTACAAAAATCACTTGCATTCCTATACAACAACAACAGCCAAGTCAAGACCCAAATCATAAAGGCAATCCTATTCACAATTGCCAAAAAAAAAAAAAAAAAAAAAAAAAAAAAAAAAAAAAAAACAGAATAAAATACAGAAATACTGCTAACTAGGGAGGTGAAAGATCTCTACAAGGAGAACTACAAACTACTGCTCAAAGAAATCAGAGATGACACAAACAAATGGAAAAAATCATGCTCATGGATAGGAGGAATCAATATCATTAAAATGGCCATACTCCCTAAAGCAATTTATAGATTCAATGCTGTTCCTATCAAACTGCCAATGACATTCTTAACAAAACTAGAAAAAACTATTTTAAAATTTACATGGAACCAAGAAAGAGCCCAAATAGCCAAGGAAGTTGTAAGCAAAAAGGACAAAGCTGGAGAAATCATCCTACCTGACTTTAAACTACACTACAGGGCTACAGTAACAAAAACAGTATGGTACTGATCCAAAAACAGACATATAAACCAGTGGAGCAGGACAGAGAACCCCAAAATAAGGTGCACACCTATGACCACCTGATCTTTGACAAAGCTAACACAAGCAAGCAATGGGGGAAAGGATTCCCTATTAAATAAATGGTGCTGGGATAACTGGCTAGCCATATGCAGATGACTGAAGCTATGTCCCTTCCTTACACTATAAACAAAAATCAACCTATGATGGATTAAAGACTTAAATGTAAAATCCAAAACTATAAAACCCCTGGAAGAGAACCTAGGTAATACCATTTTAGACATAGGAATGGGCAAAGATTTTATGACAAAAATATCAAAAGCAATTTCAACAAAAGCAAAAATTGGCACATGGAATCTAATTAAGAGCTGATGCACAGCAAAAGAAACTATCAACAGAGTTTAAAAAAAAAAAAAAAAAAAAAAACAACCTACAGAATGGGAGAAAATATTTGCAAACTACGCACCTGGCAAAGATCTAATACCCAGCATCTATAAGAAACTCAAAAAATTTATAAGCAAAAAACAACTCCATTAAAAAGTGGGCAAAAAGGCCTGGTGCAGTGGCTCATGCCTGTAATCCCAGCACTTTGGGAGGCTGAGGCAAGTGGATCTCCTGAGGTCAGGAGTTTGAGATCAACCTAGCCAACATGGTGAAACCCTGCCTCTACTAAAAGTGCAAAAATTAGCCAGGCGTGGTGGCACATGACTGTAACCCCAGCTCCTCAAGAGACTGAGGCAGGAGAATTGCTTGAATCTGAAAGGCAGAGGTTGCAGTGAGCCAAGATCACGCCACTGCACTCCAGCCTGGGCGACAGAGCAAGACTCTATCTCAAAAAAAAAGAAAAAAAAGTGGGCAAAAAAACATGAACAGACACTTTTCAAAAGAAGGCATGCATGTGTCCGACAAACATATGAAAAAAATCTCAGTATCACTGATCATTAGAGAGATGAAAATTAAAATCACAATGAGATACCATCTCACACCAGTCACAATGGCTATTAGTAAAAAGTTAAAAAATAACAGATGCTGGTGAGGTTGCAGAGAAAAGGGAACCCTTGCACACTGTTGGTGAGAGTGTAAATTAGTTCAACCATTGTGGAAAGCAGTATGTTGATTCCCCAAAGAGCTAAAGGAAGAACTACCATTTGCTGCAGCAATCCCTACTGAGTATATGCCCAGAGGAATATAAATCATTCTACCATAGACACATGCACACATATGTTCATTGCAACACTAATCACAATAGTCAAGACATGGAGTAGTCAACCTAAATATCTATCAGTGACAGATTGGATAAAGAAAATGTGGTCCATATACACCGTGAAACACTATGCAGCCATAAAAAAGAATTAGATCATGTCTTTTTCAGGAACATGGTATTGGGCTTAATTCCTGGGTGATGAAATAATCTGTACAACAAACCCCTGTGACATGAGTTTACCTATGTAACAAACCTTCACATGCACCTCTGAACCTAAAAGTTTAAAAAAAACAAAGATAGAAATAATGCTTTAAAAAAAGTCATAAGCTTTTAAATATAACATAAATGTTATGGTTCCTCCTCTCCAAAAATACCAATGTTATTATTTTCTTAGGGAAAAGTAACATGGATTTCCATGAAAGGAAATTCACAATTTCCAACCAGATGAACAATTTCTGTTCTTGAAGACAGAGCCTAGGAAGAAACACTCAGGTCCTTGCAGCTTGCTGCTAAATTAACTGGGCACCGTGGCTCATTCCTGTAATCCCAGCACTTTGGGATGCTGAGATGGAAAGATTGCTTGAGCCCAAGAGTTCAAGACTAGCCTGGGCAATATAGTGAGACCCCCATCCCTACAAAGAATTTTTCAAAATTAACTAGGTATAGTGGTGCGTGCCTGTAGTCCCAGCTACTTGGAAGGCTGAGTTAGGAGAATCACTGAGCTTAGGAGGTAGTGGTTGCAGTGAGCTCTGATCACAGCACTGCACTCCAGCCTGGGCAGCAGAGTGAGACCCTGTCTCAAGAAACAAACAGCAGCAATAACAGCAACAACAAAAATCCCTTATTCCACAAAGAATTCACAAATGTAAAATGGGACCAGTAGTACTCAAGTCTTAAGAATATGGCAAGGATTAAAGGAAGTAAAAGCATTTAGAATATCATCTGGTACATAGTAGGTGTTCAAAGTCACTTTCTATTTAGTAGTTCAAGAAGTTCTTGGAGGGACTCTAAGATACATTTGCCTTCTTTTTAATTCTGGTCAATAGAGAAAGCTCATAGCTAGATTACACAGCCTTGTGGTATTTGTGCAAGATTGCTGAGGGCCTAGAAACGTCCTAAACCTCTGTTCATCCCTAAATAAAATTACCAGGCGCTCCTCCAAATACTTTCTTCAAGATCCCCCAATGTAATGTTTCTAAACCCTCAGTGAACATTTACACTCAATTATGATTTTAAGATTTCCCTCTGCCATTCTGAGTTCCAAATCTGTCTGAACATTGCTAGCTCTCACAGATAATAATGGCCCTTACAGGGGCAGCATGAAAAGATTTAACTGGCTAAACACAGGCAAAATGCTGTGGCATCTCTGCTCCAGAGGTCTGAGTGGGAGTGCCTACTCTAAGTGCAGAAGGGCAGTATACATCCCCACGTCTCTTGACATAGTGATTTAATATTGCTCTACTTCCGTTCAAGCTGACCAAAACATAATTCACTGCCGCCAAAACAAACAGCTTGTACTTTTTCATTCCATTTTATTAGATTATTTCTAAAGAGCTGTTTTAGCATGAAATAGAGCAAACCTATGTTTCCATTTTCAGCCACTGAAGTTTATTCCAGTAGGGCTCCATGGACTCTTTAGGTAGAAGAGGAAAGAAGAAGGAAGTAGGTTTGGTTTTCAGGTGTTCATCCTTTATTTGGAGGCAGCCTTTGTGGCTATCTTTAGAGTAGACCTGGTGACGCAGCCAAATTCCTTATCCCACTTTCTATATTGGCACCCCTCTTTCTCTTCTCTGCCTCTTGTATCATACAGCAATTTGGATAAATATCCATTGCTAAATACCTCTTAACATGTTGCTTCCAATGAGATTCTGCTGGTGATTTGGCTTCATCACCAGCACCTGAAGGGGTGGCCAGTAACATCTACAAGGTTTGTTTGTTTGTTTTTTCATAACTGCCTGGCAGAAGGATAGAGCCTGTGTGCGCACGTTAGTGGTTTGGAAACATATCTGAGAAACAAACATCCCAGGAAGTAATTAATACTTAAAACCCTGACCCAAGCTCAAAACAGATGTGTTATCACAGAGAAAGATGAGCCTTTGCACTGCTGTGCAGGGAGAGTAACAGGATGCTGGTGTCCAGTGCATAGGGTATGTGACTCATGGCCAGAAGCTTTCAGTGGGTTGGTCTTGCCTGTCATTCTAGGTTGACTTCCTTCACACATCTGTTGAATGACATTGAAGGATGCTAAAGAAAAGACCAACTCATTCCAAACTGAAGCCAAAGTGATGAGTTTCCTCTGGCAATGCATTCCTCATAGATCTTAATCCAGTAGCCTTGGCATTTGGTATCTGCAACTTTCAATCGCCTTCAATCAGTGATTCTTCATCTTTATCTGCCATGATTCCTCTGGCAGTCTGAGGAAGCTGGTGGGTGTGCCCCTTCTCAGGATAACTTTTTAAAATCATAAAATACACAGGATATCAAAGGAAAATAATTATATTGAAATACATTACCAAAGTATTATAAAAACATATGATAGGGTAATATGTGTGATTCTTTACTTTTTTTTCAGTTCCCAAATGTAATACTTTAATTTTTAATTTTGAAATAAAAGTAGACTTATAGAAAAGTGGCAAAAGTAATATAGAGTGCTTTAGTACACTCTTCACCCAGATTCTCCTGAGGTTAACAACTTAAATAACCACGGCACATTTAGGGACTAGGAAATTAACACTGAGGCAATACTCTGAACAAAACTGTACACTTTATTTGGATTTCAACAGTTTTTTCTACTAGTGTTCTTTCTCTGTCCCAGGATTCAATCCAGGGTTTGACACTGCAATGTGGCTGTTTCACAACCTTGTTACTTTTAAAGAATTCTGGTCTTAGAATGTCCTGAAATTTGGGTTTATCTGGCATTTTTCTTATGATTAGGTTGTGGTTATACATTTTTTCCAAAAATATGTTTCCTTATACATGCATTTAACAACTAGCTACCCTAGTAAGTGCAGTAAGTAACTACCCATTTAATGTATTAAATAATTGCCTACCCTAATATATAACCACCCTAATTTTGAAGCGGTGATGGATAAAAATGATATTTTGTGAACTGCAACAACTGAAACATGGTGTGAAAATATCTATGACTTCTGTTGGTGACAAGTCAGGGATACTGCTAGCAGTGCTATGGACTGTGGCCTAGATTTAAGTTGGAAGCAAATGGAAAATATCAGCTAGGAAAACAAATATTTTTAAGACTTTTTTTGTATCCAAGTCTACAGACTTCCCTGCCAATTTCTATCTGTGGATTCCTTAGGGATCTGGAGACCCCTAGTTAAGAACCCTTCTCTATAGCTACTGATAGTTACAGATGGTTAAAATTAAAAATTATATGTTAAAAGTTATTACTACAGTTGATTTCATTTTCCCTAGACACTGTGGAAAAATGACTCCAGTTAGATGATTTTTTCATGGAATGCCCCCAGATCGTTCACATGTAAGTCCACGACAGAGAAGAGTGACTATGAGACTATGAGGCTGTGTCAATGACTCACCTGATGTTTCACTACTTCCATGGGATATCCTCTTGTGTGTGTATCCATATTTTTTTTTCCTCATACAACTCACATTGACAAACATAGCTTCCATATTTTCATCCTCAGGACTTTATTGTCTATTTGGACAAAAGCTATTGAAGCAGTGGTTTCCTGACTCTAATTTTGAGACAGTCAATGGCCAGTGTCAGAAAGATCCAGACACTGAGTCTTGCCATGACTAAGCTCTAGAAGACTGAGGTTGAGAGGAATGTGGCCTCCAACCCAAGTCAGGGCTGAAGTGGAACCAGCAGCAGTTGGTGAGGGCTTCCTAAATGGCTCCTCATCTCTGTGTAAGAGCCACACAAGCATTCTGTACTCAATTCTCCATCCACCAGATGAGGTAGGCATCTCATTTTGCAGATGAGGAGACTGGAGCACAGAAAATAATTCCAATTTCTCAGGAAGTGACTTAGCACAAGTTCAATGTTGTCTGACCCCAAGGCTCTCATTTATAACTCCTACACTATCTTGTTATGAGTGGGGTTTCTTACCCCATTCACCCTGGGCTTCACTTGTTGCAAATCTACCTGGTAGGATGGCCTTCTCAGGGGATGTTTTATTTCTTAAAGGCAATACAGTCACAAACTTAGTCAAAGGGCAGGGCCCTGGAGAGCAATGGCAGAAAAACAAACAAGGACATCAGGGTTAGGCAGTTTTATCAACCAAATCTTCCAGGTATCAGGCTGAGGCAAAGGGTCAGACACGTACCTAAGGTCTAAACAAGGGCAAGCATCTGGAAGTTCTGAGAGCAGCCTGGATTCCAAGGAGGAAGACACAAAAGACTAAACTCCAGTGCAACCCTCCATTCCTTATCATCCTCTTTTTTGTTTCCTGCAGCGGACCTTTTTGGCTCACATTGGCTCCCGGGTGTGTGTCTAGAGCCCTAAGTCATCACAGAGAACAGAGGTGCACTCTGCTCACAGCTGCGACTGGGACAGAGGTGCCTACAGCAGGAGAGAGAGAGCCTTTCTCTAGTTGACATGGGAAATGTAGGGAATCTTCTAAGGGGAAGTTCCCTACCAAACAAACGTTTCCTTAAAAATAAAAGGGTCTGGGGTCCACTTAGAAATCGTGTGTGTGTCTGTGTGTATGTTCTGGTGCACATGTGTAAGAGAGGAGACATTGGCCGGGCGCGGTGGCTCACGCCTGTAATCCCAGCACTTTGGGAGGCTGAGGTGGGCAGACGAGGTCATGAGATCGAGACCATCCTGGCTAACACAGTGAAACCCTGTCTCTACTAAAAATTAAAAAGAATTAGCGGGCGTGGTGGCAGGCACCTGTAGTCCCAGCTACTTGGGAGGCTAAGGCAGGAGAATGGTGTGACCCTGGGAGGCGGAGCTTGCAGTGAGCCAAGATGGCGCCACTGCACTGCAGCCTAGGTGACAGAGTAAGACTCCGTCTCAAAAAAAAAGAAAAGAAAAAGAGAGGAGACATTAGTTCTATTGCTGTTTAACAAATTACCACAAATTCAGTGGCTTAAAACAAGACCCATTTATGATTTCACAGTTTCCACGGGTCAGGAGTCCAGGCACAGCTTAGCTGAATCCTCCACTTAGGTCTCAAAAAAATGCAAAGTGTCAGTCAAGACTGCCATGTGCGGAATCTTCTTCCAAGATCATTTAAGTTAACTGAATTCAGCTCCTTTTGCCTATAGAACTCATGGCGGATTTCATCTTCTTTAAGGCCAGCAAAAGCAGGTCTCCTGATTTCCTGCCTCTGACCTCTAACCTTGCTTTTAAGAGATCAGCTGATGAGATCTGGTTTATCCTGGATGATTTTCCTTTGATTAACCCAAAGTCAATTGATTACTGACCTTAGTTATATATTCTAAATATCTCCACCAGAGAAATATATATCTATCTATAGGAGTAATATTTTACTTGTTTACAGTTTCTGCCCACACTCAAGGCCGGGGAGATTATACAAGTTGTTTACACCAGGAATCAGGAATATTGGAGGCCATCTTAGAATTCTGCCTACCATGGGTGAAGAACAGAAACAGAAAAAAACACACACACACACACACACACACACACAAAATTATTAACTTCCTAATAAAGAGAATTGTTGAGTTCCAAGGGCTGTATTTAAATATAATTGACATCTGGATCATAACGCTGTCATGTGACATTGTGATGTCTGCTCTGGATATAGTAGAAAACATGAAATGGGCCATTCCCCTTCAACAGGGACTCAAATACACATGGATGCTGACTACAGTGAGTGTTTTATTCAGATCCACATAATCATGGAGAAGGGTCAGTTAGAGTTAGAGTTTTATTTACTGCTTTGGAAAATGCACAAGAAGAACCTTACTTGTAAATCCTGACCTGTAGATGACTGGGTGAACCTTTAAAATAATTGTCAAGACCATGGGCGGATCCTTTTAATGAGACAAGAAAAAGAGCTGTAACTCTCACAGTATAGATGAAATAAGAAAAGTGAGGCCGGATCTCATCTTGATCATAGAACTGGTGGCTCCCAAATTCCTAAAAACCAGCCACAAAAGCTTATAGATCTGACCCTAATATGTTTTATTCAAGTTACTCTCCTTATCAGCAGCTCGCATTTTCCTATGAATTGTATTTTCTTAATTTCTAGGAAACAAATTGCTCCAATTTATAAAATAATTAGTATCTAACTTGACTTAATCATTTCACAATGTACACATATATGAAAACAGCATACTGTATGCTGTAAATATGTACAACTTTTATTTGTCAACTATACCTTAATAAAGCTGAGGAAAATAAAAATTAATTAATGAATAAATTATTTTTAAAAAGAGCTGTTTCACTTGTTTTGGAATATTATGGTAAAATTGTGGGCCATGTTATCTGGCCTTCATCAACAGATCACCTTCAACTGGAGCAAAAACTGAGAAAAAAGACTATGAGAGATGCTGTAGTTTTTGAAAATTGGAGGGATATGTAAAAACTCATTCTCTTCCCTTTGAACAGAAATTTTGTTAATTGTCAGAGACAGAGAACACATAGAGGGTCTTATTAAAATTTTAGTTAGTAGTTTTACCTACAGCTTTATAGAAAGAGGGATCCAGGATGAATATAGGACACTGTCACACAGCTTCTAAAATGCTTTCTCTATTCGGATTACAGCAAATAGCCTGAAGCCAGAGCACACTACGATTAAATTACTTTTCCAGTAGGAAGGCTATCCATGCCTAGTGATTCTCTAACTGGCATCTCAGCACAAAGTTCCACTGTATTCAGAGTTCCTGGATCTAGGGGCTTTCCTGGAGCCAAGGAGATATGTTTTTAGGAAAAACAAAACCAGCTTGTTATATCATCTTTTGTGTTTATAATAACAAGCACACGCTCATTATGGCTCATTTATGAGTGAAAGAAAAGGTCTGGAGAAAGACCATCTTGGTCCTGAGCACCATGACTATTTTGCTCATACATTCGACAGATACTTGGGGAGTATCTTCCCCGCCTATCTGTTGCTAGGCCTTGCTCTGGGTACTGAGATACAAAGGTGAAGAGTCCCCTGTGGTTGGGTTGCTAGGGGTAGGGTATTGTGTGAGGTTGTCTGTCTCTTGTCAGGTCCAGGCCTTGGAGTTTCTTTTAGCCTGGTGGTGACACAAATGTGCACCGCATGTTCCTGTTGATGTCCTCATTTTGGGCACAGCTTTCCAACAGGGACAGGCCTCCTCCTCCCAGCTTCCTACCATGATGCTATCAGCTCACATTTCCTCAGCGTGCTTGCTTGTCACATCCAGGAAAGTGTTGGTTTCCATAGTAACAGTGATCATATATGCAGAAGATCTGGCTTTCTGACTTATTAGTAACTCTTTTTCCTTAATATGACCTATTCCAACAGTCCCAGGGAAATTTAGATGCAATACCTAAGAAAATTTACTAATGTGTTAACAAAAATTATCTGTGTTAGTGGTGATTCCTTTTTGCATTGATCTGCATTTTTTCAAATTTTATGCACTGATTATTTATCACTTCTGTCATTAGGAAAAAAAAAACTTGTCAGGCAGTCACATAAAAAGCATCAAATACAATGGGCTAATTCCCTGCAGTTTTCTAAGGACATGTGCATCCAACTCAAGAGAGTGGCATGGGAAGAGCAAATACGAATCTTTTATGACTATTTGCTCACCAAAGCTGTACCGTATACCCTTCAAAACAAGGCAAATCATATAATGATTAATATAATGATCGATGGTTTATGTACAGATGTCATTTTATTTGTAAAACATGTGTTTGAGATTCTGGCACTCAGTAACATTTTAGGCCTCTGGGGAAAAACAAAAGGAAAGAAATCAGAAGGCTTTCTTGCATTCCCTTGGTTAATTTTAAAATAAACCTATCTTTGCAGGAGAAAAATCTCCCACCTTTCATAAGATCTTGGTACTATTTGCTCATTACTAGTTTACTTTCTTCCAACAAATGTAACACAAAGTGAGAGAAGTAACTTCAAACCTTTGGAAATGACTAGGCCCAACGTACCTTCCATAACAACTGGTGTGGTAAGGCATACCAGTATACTGGAAGCCTTCATGTATACAGCCCAAAATTTTAAATTATATTTATAGAAATGCCATTGATGGAAAGTTGACATGAATTGAGTTTTAGACAAGGTATGGAGTAGCATCAATCCAACACTAGAGATAAATGAAGTCTTTACTAAAATACCACAACGTGCTAAAAATTTGCTTGTGAATACAGACAAGAGTCTCTTGTGACAATAAAAAGTTCATCAACACAGTACTAGAAGAAAAGTGAAGAGAGTAATGTACAAACTGTGTCTAACTTTTATAGAGTTTTTGGGATATTGCTGTGCCACAGTGATGATGGTACTTAATTATCACCGATGTGTTTAAAGCTGTTTTGAGTCTGTTAATCTCTTCTGGGACTACCAAAAATTCTAGTTTTCAAAGTTTGCCATGAATACACAATTACACGTACACAACATGGACACACACACACAGAGCTTAAGAACTCTTGTTATAAAAATCCCTCTTCAGCCTCCCCTGAAGGCAGTTACCCAACATGTGCTTAACTTTGTCCATGACTGGAAGCTCACTATCTTACATGGAAGCTCTCTCCACTTTGAATAAAAGGTTAAGTTTAAATATAGTTTTGTTAAGTTGATGTGAAGTTCACCTCCCCACAATATCTACCCACTTGTCCTAGTTCTGACCTCAGGAATAACAGTGGGTAAGTGTAATTCCTCTTCTGTAGGACAGATTCTGAAATACTTGAAGAGCAACATTGTGTTCTCCCCAAGTGTTCTCTTTATGCACTAAAACACGAATGTTTGCCTCAGAAAACAAGACTGTTTAATCATGTTTTGATCTAAGAATCATTTACGCAAAGTCATTTCACTGTGCAAGAGGATCAATAATAGTTTCATATTTCAAGTATTTTTTGTTTCACTCTGCCAAATCTATCTACATGTAGAAATTTAACTAGTATACCCAGTGTGAGAGTAAGCCATGCTTCTACTGATTCTGGTGTGTCCTATCTGAGGATACCAGAAGTTGTTCACTGCAACACTGACCACCCCTGACAATGCCATGACATTAATACCTTTATCAAATCCTATATTTAGGACTCTATGTGCTGAACTGATCCTTGGGAAGGAATTTTGCTCCTTTCTAGGTATGTGATTCTCAAAACGTTTTGCTGTGCGCTAACCAGATATGATGAAAGATAAATTATCCAAAAATTCAAGAGATGAAATTTCACCCTTGAATAAGGCCAGAATAGTTGAGAACTTCTTATTGTGCTCTCTCCTTCAACCCAACAGAAGTTGACTATGGAGTCTTCTAACAAATCAATGGGTGTTCTTAAAAATCATTTTTTTTGATGATTGCTGAATGTGGATAATGGGGAAAGGTGTTTTTACTCTTCTACTATTGGGTGTTCTGACATTTTCAAAATAATTTTTTAATGGAAATCTCTGCATCTCCAAATCCCTGACAAGAGAGAAAAATGACATTGATGACATTAAAGAAGCCTGCTGCTTTACTCTTGTCAATCTGTAAAGGTTTTCTTTTTTAAAATGTAAATTTCATGAGGCAAAAGTGAACATCACAGAAGTCTGCAAGTGTTGTTTTGTAGTGCTGAGCTGCTCATGCTATAAAACAAGGCTTGGTTGAAGAAAAATACGGCAGAGCCAAAGTAAGAAGAGGGTCAAGCCGGAGGAGAGCTTGAGATCAAATGTATGCTGTTAGAAAAAAAACTGTGTCCTAGGAGTTGTTGAAGAAAAAGTTCATTTCATATGTGAGAATCAAAGGAATATACTGAGGTTGAAAACCAGTGCTGAGTGTAGTTGTAGAAATAAGGACAGATTGGGCAGAAGCAGAGATTAAGAGGTTAGAGTTCTCAAACTTTTTGTGGTAATGCTTGAATCCAATGTATATGACCAGTAGGCAGCACCAGCCATGTGCAAATTGCCTTGTGAGTTCTACTCCTGAACCAGTTTATACTGAGCTCAACAAGATGAGTTTGGTCATCATGCACTTGGATATCATGTTGTGGTAGCTAGCCTATCCATATATGTCCCCTTCTTCCTCTTACATCTGGGCTGTGCCTGTGGGTGTGAGCAACAGAATGTAGTAGAAATGATGCTGTGTGACTTCCAGGCTAGTTCACCAGAAGCTTTGCAGTTCCCAATCCTGGATACTTGCTGTGTGTTCTCTGGGAGAAGCCACCCACCAGTTAAGATGTAGGTCTATCCTGAAACCATCACAATGAGAGGAAGCCCAAGCTATCCAAATGGAGAGGCTGCATGGAGACAGATGCCCAGCCAGCCTCCAGCTGTGCTAGCCATTCCAGATGAGGTGCCTAGTACATGAATGAAGGAACCATCCTGGAGGCCTTGTCCAACTGAGTCTTTAGTTAACTCCAGCTCCAGCTGCCTTCTAAAAGCAAAAACAAGACAGACACCACATGAGAAATGCCCAGCTGAGCCCAATCAACCCACATAACCATGAGACATAATACATTTTTGTTTTAGACTACTTTGTTTTATTTTGGATGTTTGTTAAACAGCAATTGTTAACCAGAACACATGGCAATGGCAAATTTCCATAAAAATGTCAAAATGCTCTCAGTTTTTGTATTTCTCTCTTTGTGTGCAGTTAATAAGCACTGACTTCCACTTTGAGTGAGATCAGCTTATCTGCTTTTTATCTGCTTATACAGAATCCAGGTAAGACTTAGAAAAGGAGAGAGAGACTACCCCTGGCTTTACCTGAGCTTGTTTTGGGCCTCTCTGTACTGAGGTTTGCAGGTTATAGAAATGACTAGAATCTGCAGGGGTATCCCCTATACTATCAACTCAAAGTTGCTTCCTTTCTTTGCTTTCTAAAGTTTCACTCTAAGATTTGTTACTTGGGGAGGACTTCAGGGCAAATTTGGCCTGTTTTAGTTTCTTTTTGGTGGTTTAAGTGACCAAGAAGGATCATTTTAAACTCAGCTAAGATCAAGGGGATTTTGATGAGGAAAACTGTGCCTGGCATGTTAACTTTTTTGGGAGAACACAGTCACAGGCTTATAGTTCCAAGAATGATCTCAGGTTTCCCTGTGATGTATTTTAACCATTACAACTAAGATCTAATCCTTACAAATTCCCTAGTGTAGGAGACTGAACTTATCCTGAGTTGGTAGGGATTTCAGGATTCCAGATCTCATCCATTTAGCATTAAGTTACCTTGTTGGTGCTCCCATTTACCTTGTATTTCAGGTTGGGAAACTAGACTCTTATTCTTATGTTGTTTTCCAAGTACCTTTTTTGAGCAATCCTCCATTCAAAGTTTTTAAAGTAAGTTCTGAGTTCAAATCCTTTTATGGGAGTTGTATGATCCTTCACATGCAATCAAGCCCTTCCATGGCTCGCTTTCTTTGCCTTACAGAGTTCAATAGAATATATTTCCCCGGCTTTTGGGAAGGTATAACAAGTTTGTATATGAAAGACATTAGAGTATTCAGCATACGGTAACAGCTTAAATGGTAGCTGTAATAGTGGTAGTAGTATTCCTGAGAGGATGGTGATTCTGAACACTTAACCTTTTCAGAAACAAGAATCCTGCTTCGGAGCAAAGCCTTGTTGGTAGTCTTTTGCAAGTATCAGATGCATCTGATTTTGTGCTTTCCCCTTTCAGGAGATGAGCTAGTGGCCTCTTTCTGGACCTTTAAGGAGGGTACCAACTCTTCTCCTGGAACCTACACTGATTATGTCCTGTGAGCCTACGGGTCATTTCCACCTATTCTGCCACTGATCAGGCTCTAAATTCAACACCAAGAAAATGTTCTCCAACAAAAATTTTTCAAAGGAAACTGTTTTTTGTGATCTTGTTTTAAAATCCTGAGCAGGTAGCTCCTTAATCCATAAGAATAAAGGCATGGATTAATCTATGATTCCATTGATGTAAAGGAAGATTTTCATTTTAATAAAAAGCACATTGAAACAAGGCTTATAGCTTAATCAGTGGACCGAGTTTTGCATTTGCTTTTAATGTCTATTGAGTTTCATTGCGTTGCTAGCACCTAATGTGCTCTGCCCTATCACTCCATTTTTCCTTTTTCCATATGGCCAATCTTTGATGCATCCTATTTCCACATATCCAATAGCTTAAAATAAAGGGGAAAGTTGAAATCATTTAGAATCTCACTATAATATTGTTTTTGTCATAATCTTTTGAACACTTATCCTCAAACCATGTCCCTTTGCTTTCAAAATACGGAAGCATGTGTTTTATAAAAGTATATTGCTTGGTTAATCAATAGCAAAGGTTTTATTCTTTCTCCATCCTTCTCATTCTTATTTCCAGTCTTTAAAATTATTTCACCAAATTAAATGAGTCGCTGTAGTTTATTCACTATGCTGAAAGTCCTGATGTAGAAAGGGAAAATCATTTCTCAGAACTGAGTTTCCATCTGCTTTCTCCAGTGGGTGGAGATGTTTTTAGACTTATGTGAATGCCTAAAAAACATTTTATTTGGCCAGGCTTGGTGGCTCATGCCTGTCATCCCAGCACTTTGGGAGACTGAGGCCAGAAGATAATTTGAGGCCACAAGTTCAAGACCAACCTGGGCAATATAGTGACCCTACCTTAAAAAAAATTAAAAAAGTATTCAGGCTTGGTGGCATACACTGGTGGTTCTAGATACTCAGGAGGCTGAGGCAGGAGGGCTGCTTGAGCCCAGGAGCTTGAGTCTGCAGTGAGCCATAATGGAGCCACTGCTTTCCAGCCTGGGAGACAGAGTAAGACCCTGACTCAAAAAAGGTAGAAAGAGAAGAAAGAAAGAAAAGAAAGGAAAGAAAGATAGAAAGAAAGAAAGGAAAGAAAGATAGAAAGAAAGAGAGAGAAAGAAAGAAAGATTATATTGATTCAAGATGAATTATATGATCTAGACCTGTAAATCAGCATGTTTCTAAGTAGTATGTGGCAGTAGATATCAAGAGCCTTAAAATGTTCATTTCTTCTGAACAGCAATTTTGCTTCCAGCAATCTACCCTAATGAACATCAGAGATGTACCAAGATTTATTTCAAGCTCACTGCTATTCCCAGTGCCTCCCAGAGAGCTTGGAATATAGTGGGTGCTCAATAAGTAGTTCTTAAGGAAATGAATGAGTAGGAGAGGCTCATTGCCACATCATTTATAACAGGAAAATATCAGAATTCACAAAATTTCTAATAGTAAACAATAGTTAAGTACATCATAATACAATCATATAATACTCTATCATGTGGACATTAATAATAAGCATGTTAATATTATAATATTAATATTAGTTAAGAATTAACAGTATAAAAAGATCTAACTGGAAAGGGCTTATTTCAATATTAAATAAAAAGTCAAAAGGCAAATCACATGTTAGGGCACCACAAATGTAAAAATATACAAATGTTGACTCTCATCTCCCAATCCTAAACCCCTAGGTGGAAAATTGAACAGAATACATTTTCTAAAGTGTGGAGAATGTTATTGAAATAGAAAAAGCCCCCTCCCCTTGTTACTAATGCAAGCCATTTCATAAATCCTGCAGGAAAACCCATTTGACCGTGTCTTAATCCTTAGGTTTCTTCCATGCAGCAATGGGCAAAGAATGCTTCAACACTTAAGCTTGTCTACACTAGCATGATCAAGACACTATGGGACAACAATAGCTAATATTTATCCAGTTACTTTACTATGAGCCAAGTAAAGTGCTGTTTAAAGCATTCTACATCCTCTAATTCTCACAATCTTCACTACAAGCATTACCACTCTCATTTTTCTCTCAAGGAAACTAAGAGGCTAGGTTGCTTGCTCAATCAGGATTTGAACCCAGGGAGTCTGAACTCAAAGCCCACCCCTTTAAACACTCTCTGAATCTGCCTCTCTGACCTGAGGGCCCAATAACATTTTTTTCTATTTGGAATCCCAGTCCATTTCCCTCATGATTTCTTCCTTTTCCCATTGAGCAAACCTCTCAGACTCCTTTCCTGACCTTCCCTTGGTAGAACTTTCTAGAACACACATACCTTTGTCCCTAATTACTGCTTACTTCAACTGCATACAGCATTTCTCATTGTATTAGGATGGTGCAAACATAATTGCAGCTTTTGCCATTACTTTTAAATGGCAAAAGCTGCAATTATGTTTGCACCAACCTAATAATATCATTGCCCTAAGAAGCAGGCCCCCATAATTGGGGCGAAAAGGAGTCGTTCCTACTCAGTTGCATGTTAGTAAGACCTCTGCTTTATTTGTTTGAACTCCAAAATGAATTCTTGGCTTACTTCTTTATTGTTTCAAAAATGTAAATATTGTGCAGTCTCTTTTCGCCAGTCTGTTCCTCCCAATGTGCCCTTTTCTTGACGCATATCATTTCTAGTTGCATCACATTTAGAGCATACTCAAACATACCTAAACTCAATTCAATCTACCAGTTATATTTTATGTTTTTCTTAAGCAAATACATTACCGTCCTCTAACACAATAGATTCCATGTCCAATTCTCACTACTAAACCATAGGAAAAATAAAAATATTATTAGTGTTATCTTTAGAAAGGTGGATTTGTGAGTGATTTTTACCTAAAATTTTTTCCCGAAGCCTAATAAATTATATTTTAAATAAATAAATAAATAAATAAAATACGTAGCTTTAAATGACAGAGTCCCTTTTATTTCAAAAATTGTGAGCTTATAAATGGTAGTAAAAGGGGCCAATAAATGAGTAATCTATTTTAAAGCTTGAATCAGGTTTATCTCTTTCTTTATGAAGGTGTCTATTGCCCACCTGTGCATAAGCTGGCATGAGACAATAGGCTGGCCTCTGCTTATGGTCATAAAACTGTCTGGTCATGTGTAGTTTACCTGACATATGTTATACAATTGACAAATTTACAAAGTTAAAAGTGATTTATGACAGAGACTTTACAAATATTTTTGGAGCCAGAAATTTTACGGCAACACTAAACCTTATAAATACGATGGATTTCTTAGAGAGTAAACAGTCAAACCCAGTGCAAAGAACCTACGATGTGTGAAATAGACACAAATGACTTTCTGCATATAAAGCAGTCTTATATTTTTCTTTAGAAAATAATTGGCATATTAAAATTACAGTTCTGAGTCATTTTCACTGATCATGTTGAAGCCAAGCACAAGAGAATGCATCTGGCTTCATTAAGGGACTGCGTATTGCAAGAACTCTAGAGAGAATAGAAGCAAAAGTCTTTACTCCCCTTTCCTATGACTGGCTGCCTTGGACAAATGCTTGCCTTTACGTAGGTAAAGTATATATGAGTCTTCAAAACTACCTCTTCAGTTAAATACCACACATGATAGTCAATAATGGGGTCAATAAAATGGCCCATCAAGTCCAAATGTTCTGAAGAATCCACCAGATCAAATGACAATGTGTATAAATACTTGAGCTGGCTGTGGGATAATGAGCCAGTGAGTCACCAAGGAGGGTTGCTCAAGAGTGGTTTCCATCTGGTACCTAAAGGAAAGCCAGGAACATCAGCCCTACACAACAGAAGGGTGGGAGAGTGTTTGGCTCTACTTCCTGTGCCATCTGCAGATTTAATCCCAGTTGTGTTGGAAGAATCTCGCCTCTTATCATCTTTTACATATCCCAAGAGTTGCGTTTAATTAACAATAACAACAAAAAGGTTAAACTCTTTCGACCATGCAGACCCATGTAATTACTGCCCTTCTCACCTTCACAACCAAGTTTCCAAGAAAAGCATTCCTGTTTGATGATGGGTTAGGTTAGTGCAGTCATTTTCATGTTGCATTGTCAGCCCAGTTAAAATGTGAAATCATGGTTTCTTATTACCTGTTAATGCATATGGTTGATGTACCTGAATATTACTGTATGCCTGTCTCTACCCCAATCTTAACTCCAAATCCAAGTATAAGGATGTTTATTTATTCATTCCTGTACTGTTTAAATGATCTACAATTTGTGATTTTTCTGATTAAAAAAATGAAGATCTACCCTGGAGCTGAGAATAAGAGATCTCACTGTCAACTAACTCCTCCAATGCCCTCACAGTCTAAAAATACTGTACCAAATAAGGTTGGCATAACCAGAAATTCTTTGAAAAGAATGTTGTGCGCACTCTGCAAACTTCAAGTGGAAAATGAAATGCGTTCAATTAGTAATAAGTAGCTAAGTCTATTTGTTAGCAGAAAATAAATGAAAGCACCTATTGTAGTTTCAAAAGAGATGCAGATCATTCAAGATCCTTGTAAATGCTCAGAGAATAAACAAACATGGCACTTGAGGATCATTCCTGAGACTATCAAGTGTGGTAAACAGATGACTCCACATCACACACTTTTTGGGTACAACCTAATTCTGATAAAAGAGTTAAGAGGAAATCTTAGGCAGATAGTGAAAGTATAGGAGTCCTCAGTAAGGTTTTCCTTTTAATGTAAAGGAGTCCCCAAATCATTTTCTTTTCTAACAAAGGACAGCCTGTAAAATTGAGCTGCAGACATAGGCAAGCAAGTTGGAAGCTTGCAAGGATGAATGATGGCAGTTGTGCCAACAGGAAAAGGCTACCTGGGGCTAGACATGTCCAACATGGCGGCTCCATCTTCCTTTCTCTTTGCCAGCCATATGTACAGTAAGGAGCAGACAAGATGGCACTGACCAAGTGGAAAGCTCATTTGCATAATAAGATTAGGGTGGGGTGGGCAGCCTTCCCCGCTGGCTATGTAAATGTCACACCTGGTCCAACCAATCTGTGGGACTTACATAAATCAGACACCGCCTCCTCAAGCCTGCCTATAATATCTGGTGCTCTTGCCACAGGCCAGATCTCCTATTTGGGAAGCCCTCTCTCTCATGAGAGAGAGCTATTCTTCTTTATCTTTTACGTATTAAACCTCTGCTCCTAAACTTACTCCTTGTGTGTGTGTGTGTCCATGTCTTTAATCTTCTTGGAGTGAGACAGTGAAACCCAGGTATTTATCCCAGGCAACGACACCACTTCAATTCCAACCTAATTGCTTTTCTGAACTTTTACCCCAATCCCTGAACCAAATCTGTACCCTTCCCAACTCTGAGATTACACAGCCCTATCCCTAACACAAATCTAAGAGTCTGTGATAAGGAATAGTAAAAGTTTAAGGATGGGGGGAGAGTTTGTTTAGCATACTACTTTGCATAGTAGGATATTTCAAAGTATCCACTGATGCTCAATTTTCAGCCTACATGGTGTAGCTACAGGTTCTCTCCTACTCGCCCTCTAGAGAGAAGAGGTAGCTGCAGTTATAATTTATAGCTAATGCAGAGCTACTACATCCATCTTTCAATGATCCATCATTCTCCCATGTAGAGTTGTGCAGATTTGCATGGTGATTTGAAATCCCTTCTACTGTAGGGCACAATCTACTAGATAAAAGGGAGTTTCAAAGACAAAAGGAGAGGAAAGGCTTAGAAAAAGGAAGTGGGCAAAGTGAACTCACACCTTGATGTTGGGTGAAGCGAGAGTGGAAGAGAACCACTGCTCTGCTTCTGTTTCCCGTCTGGACCTTTGGAGGGTAGAAACACTGCAGTTTCTGCCCAATTCATCCTTATGAAGGAGGACAGTAGAGAGATGACATCATGGCACCTCTTGGTGTCAAAGACACCTCTACTTCCCTTGGATTTGAGTGGTGTGCACAAGGATCCTATAGTTTATCATGACCCTAAGTCTGGTATGAGGTTGGCAGAGAGAGGGAGAGAGTGACAGCAAACAGCTGTGTGCCTGCTCCTGGGGTCATTTGGTTAAGCAACACAATATGTATTATTTCATCAAAAGTTCATGCTGCATATGTCATAATAGAAACCAGGGGTAAATGTAGTTAGAGCTCCAAGACTGAGTACAGCCAGAAGCCAGAGTGAGAGTGAAACTCTTCCTGAGAAAGATGTGCACTACTGGCTTCAAGAAGATCACTTCAGCCAAGGAGCAGTGGACACAGTCTAGCCCCTACTGATGCTCCTGTTAATTTCCTTGGGATATTGGAGCCATCTAGCTGGCTAGAAATTCTGAGTTCTGGTCTGTGACTTGTACACAAAAGTAAATGAAAAGAAATCACTGGATTCAACAAGGAGAAGATCAGGAATAGGCTAGATCAAATGGTACTAGAGAGACAGGTGCGAGCCACAAATTTTTTCAGTTACACAATCAGAGAACACTACCTATATGACACATCTGGGTTTGAGACTCTGGCTCACAACCCAGTGTATATTTTTAAATCTAAAAGTTTGTTCTTTTGCACTTGTCACCATATCCTCACGTTAAACAAAACAAAACGACAACAACAACAAAAAAACTTTTGACCTGGTGGCAGTTCAAATTACTCCTGTCAAAAAGTCCCATGCCCAGGACTTGAGGCTCACAGGGGCAGTTTGAGAGCAGGTTGCTAAAACTCTTTTTTTTTTTTTTGCACACAAAATAATAACAATACTCTCAAGAATAAAAGAGTAAACATTATAATAACAAAGAGAACACCATCATAAACTATTAAACAGTCAAAACTATGACAGTGTTGGGGAAACAAGAATGAAAGAGCAAGAAATGTCTAAGAATCAGCACAACTTAGTATAGCTAAAGCTTAATTCTTAACACACTTTAAAGCCTTAAATACTATATAATCAACAGGAAATTAAAAATTTGATAAATTAAGCATCTAAATAAAAAAGGCAAAGAGAATAAAATAATCTAAAGAAAACAGAAGAGAGGAAATAATGAAAATAAAATAAAATAAGGAGCTAGAAAATGTTGGCAGGGGGAAGCAGAGATTATACATAAAACCAAAACAAAGTTAAAAGGAAAACTATATTTAAATAATGGCAATAATAAACTATGAAAATGACAAACTTAACTAGGAAAAAAAGGGGCAAGAATGTAGAAACACAAAAGAAGTAAAAAAATGTAAAAAGAAAAACACTAATTGATACAGAGAAAATTAAAATAATCACAAAACAGAACATGTATAAAAACTTTAGAAATAAATCAAAAGCCTAGATTAAAATAACTGTTTTCTAAGAAAATAGTTACTAAAGTCAATATCTTAATGAAATATTAGCAAATAAAACTCAGCAGCATATTGTTAACAACAGGCAATTGTAATCACATATTTATTCCAGGAATTCAAAAATCTAATATAATGCATAACTTGTTAACATAATATAATGTAAATCAGATGACATAAAACATAAGATCAACTCATTAAATTTAAAAAGGCAGTTGCAAATATCCTACATTTCCCTCTCATGTAAAAGGAAAAACAGTATAATAAGAATAGATGGCATATGAGTCATGAAGTGGAATAATCACATATAGAACATGAATTACCATACTTAAAGGTAAAAAAAATAGGAATATTTATATTTTGTAAACTGGACAAGAATGCTATTAAAACTTATTTAACATTATTCTGGAAGTACTAACCAAAGAAGTTAAACAAGAAAAATATACTAAGTATATGTGTGTGTGTGTGTGTGTGTGTGTGTGTGTGTGTGTGTGTGTGTTTGAAAGAAGCATGCAACATATATTATTTGCTCTGATACAACCTATATACCTAGATTGCTCCAGTCAAATAAATTACAATTTAAAAAATAAACTAATTTATTAAGATGACTAGTAACTAAGTTAATATACAAACATTAAAAATCTTATCTAAAAACTAAAAAATTAGCTTGAAAATAAATTTTAAAAATTCAATTAATTGTAACCTAAAATATGCAATACCTATAAATAAACTTATCCAGAAAAACATATATTTAAAGATTCAAGGCTCTATTAAACTTTTCAGTTAAACTTAGTGGTTTGACCTCATGCGTTTTAATTCTCTCCTTCTCAAGACCTTACTAAAACAGCGTTTTAAAAAAAGATGACTCTTTAAACCCACAAATTCAAAGAGAATGAGAGAGAAGCAACATTGATTGGATTAGAAGTGTCCACTGAGAGTAGGAGGAAAGAGGCAGATGGGAGAGGAGCAGAAACGCCATCTACACTGTAGGGCATGGCGGAAAGGGCTTCAAGAGCTGCTCAGACTCTCAACAAAGAGGAATCTGGCACAGCAGGGAACAGGGCCCGACGCGGATGAGCTCGTGGAGATTGGCTGAAGGTCTCCATAGAGAAAGCTGGGGTTTCCGGGCCCTCCCCATCCTCGTGGGGCTCCATGGTTAGTTCTTATTCACTTGCTGCCCATCTATTGTTGCTTATATCCACCCTCCTCTAGCCGCAGGGAGACCGACCTCTAAGGGTGGCGTCTCCTGGGCTTCTTCGCCCTCTGGCCTTAGTTGGATTAGCCAGTGAGAGGGATCATCATTGGGAGCCTGGAGGGTGGAAACAAAGAGAGCAGTCCTGAGATTCCTTCCCCCTATTTCTCTGTAGCTTCTTTGCGATTTGTCTGCTCCCTCTGTTTCCCTGTAGCTTCTTTGCGATTTGTCTGCTTCCCTGTGTGGCCTCTGCTCCTGTCCAGAGCCCCCTCTTCCAAGGATCTTCCTTGGAAGAGGTTCCAATAACATGATCTCTCCCCTTGCTCCTTCCACCCTTGAGATGGTGACGTCTACCTACTGCTGCTGGCCTTTGGGGGCTTCACCCTGTCTTACTTGGGTCCTCAATCCTGCCCACTTCATTCAACTCTCTCCAGGCAAATGCAACGAGCCTGCCTTCTGTTTCTTATGGAGCCCCTGGCTGACTCAGGCGGGGAATGAACACCACCCCCTCCCACCCCCACTCATAGAGCCTAAGGGATTGCAGCTTGGGAAATCTCCTGACTCCAGGGCCAGGCACTGTGGTGATCCAAAGAGAGGCAAAGGCCGGAGGACCACGAGGCAGAGGTCAGCCATGCAGAAGAGGACCCGCTAGTACAGTAGTGTGTGCGTCTGTGTATTGATACAGTATTTGGATACAAGCATGACTTTTTTTTCCCTGGCAAGAGACTAAAAATTGGCAAACTTTTGGGAAGAAAGCCAGCAGGGCATGGTAGAAGGCTTTGATCTACATTTTATAGCTTTTGGTACATCCAATCATTCAGTGCCTTAGAGCACAAGCCTTAAAACCAAACTTTCCGGAATTAAATCCTGGTTCCATCAACAGCTGTGTGATTTCCACATTCCTCAGTTCTCTTATTTATAAAACAGGAATGATAGCTTTTGCTTCAGAATGCTGTTTTTAGATTATATGATTTAATATATGTAAAGTACCTACAGTAGTGTCTGGCACATAATAAGAATTTAATAAATGTTATATTTATTATGACTAAAAGTGTACATGTACTTTAAAAATCTGCAGGAGTTATCTAGGAGTAGAGCTCTCAGACCATAATGTTTATGCTTTGCAGTATTTAGATGAACAATGCTTGTTATTCAAAAGAGAAAAAAATGCGTGAGTCCACATTCACATGGCAGCACAGATTATTTTTTCATACAAACTGTCACCCATTAAAACACAGAAAGTGTATCAAAGACCTCGCGGCATAGGGCAGAAACATGCTTTTATTGGGAGGAGGAGCGGGCACAGGGTTTCTTGAAAGAGCCTTGGTCCAGACGTCAGCAAATCTGGTTTGAAATCCCTGTTCTGCTTCCTGGCAGCCATGTGGCCCTGGGTAAATCACGACCCCTCTCTGGTCTTCAGTTTGTTTGTGAGAATTGAAGTGGTTGCTTTCTTAATTCCCACTCAGCTCTGAAAGTCTACCCCATTCAATGGGAGACCAGGGACACTCACTCCAAGAACAAATGCATACAGGAGCCTCTGAGTAGAAAGGTAGGAGGAGACGTCACTTCCCTACCTCCACCTGGCTTCTTCCTTGGACATAAAATTCTTCCAAAGATAATCAGTGAAGTATGTGGAGTCATTCCATTTGCCAAAGATGAGCCCATAGACACAAAAGGAGAAAAAGTGCTCCCTAATGACAACGTGGTAACACCACCAACTTATTGCTCACCTGGGGGGCGGTGAGGGTGGGCCTGAAACTCGCACCTCCTCACAACTGGTCCCAGAAAAGGTTGAAAGAAGAGCTCTTGTCCAGTGTCCTCCTCTCCTGCCTGTTGTTTGTCTTTAGATTACACAACCAGTTTGGCATCTCAAGAGAAACTGGAAGTAGGCAAGGTAGCTCTGTGAATTTATTGCCAGGAAATTTGATGAAGTTGCTTTGCTTGACTCGGGGCTTATTTTTTCAGTCCTCCCCAGATCTCCTTCTTTTCGTCTTTGTTTTCTTTCTGCTTGGATTATGTTAGCCGTATGAGTAATTAGCAATTAGCAGCATACACATTTCTGTGTGCTAATGGCCGTGGATTTATTTGGCTCCAGAATGTACTGCTTTATTTTTAGACCATTTGAATTTCATGGCTAAATGTTTAAGTTGTGAGTTATAAATTATAAAAAGCAAATGGAAGGCCCAAGGGATGAGGCAGTTGGACAGTATATATGCAGTTAAGATCAACTCATTCTACCTTTATAAAAATAACCCTGTCCACTTTTTAATATTTACCCTTCTTTACCACTCTAGCACAAAAACTGTTCTGTGTACTTACTGCTTTCTATGGCCAAATTTAAATTACCCATGGGATGGAAGAAGTGCTAATAATTTAAACCTGCTGACAAAATAAATAAAGAGCACAATCACCTCATTTTGACAATTCAAATGAGACTGAGTATGTCAGCTAAGGCAAGCCTCAAGTTCCAATGAATTCTCATTCCTCTGCCTTCTTTGGTCAGGGTGGAGACTTCAGTAGAGAAACATGGATGGCAAAGCAATGGAGGCCTGAAGAAGTTCAAGAGAAGCAGAGAAGGTGAGCAAGACCGAAGGTAAATTGCTCATTTCCCATGAGTTTACTGTTGGTTTATTTGGGGTGACTTATTTAGAGTCATATTTTTGGGCTACAGAGTGATCCATAAAGGTGTCCAATCTCTCCATTCCTCAAGGAGAATGGCAAGAAGGGCCCTGACCAGGACCCTAGGCAGATGGAGTATTTTCCAAGACAGCCCAAAGCGTACAAAAGAACAGGATAGAATGTTGATTTTATTAGTCTTGTTCTAACAGCATGTTTTCTTCCTGTTGCCCAACTTTTGCTTTGCTCAACACCCTCTAAAGCAACCAAACTGGAGAATAAATAACAAACTTGAAGATTCTTCTGGATGAAGACATCTTGTTTCTCTGTTTCTACACTGTCCTGACTCATTTTCGGTGGGATCAGAAACCATACTTCTTTCTACAAGGCACAATGCATGAAACAAGTTTAATGATAACAAAGTCAACGTCTGGTATAACTCCAGCCTTGCCTATCTTGTGGGATTATTGTGAAGGTAGAAGGAAACAGTTATGTGGAACACCTGCTATGTGCTTGGCACAGAGATCAAAATCAGAAATACATGGTTCTGGCTTTCAAAGAGCAAAAGGTCTGATTTAGCAGACAGATGTGAAAATAGATGACTATAATTTCATGAGGGGACACTGCTTTATAAAGGTTATAACCTGCAAAACGAAATATAAATATTACTGTGCATGGCCTCAAGTCTAGCTTTCAAAGTTTCCTCTCATTGCTTTTACCTTCAGCAATACTGTTCATAATCTTTGGGGTCCAATATTCAATGTAATCGTGCATTCACAGAGTTCTGTTCTTAGCTGTTGGAGCCTTGGTGCTGTATGGCAGTTTGGTTATTACTTCTTTAGATACTAAAGCTAAAATGTTTCTCTGTCTTCCTTATCCAGCTTTTCTTCCTGCATAGTTTTGCCTTTCTCATATTTATAAATTTCTTGTCATTGTGTATCTTATTTTTGGCTGTTTTATTTTCCTTGATGTTTGTCTAATATTGTGTGTGTTGGGAGGTGAGCAGGAGGTCTTGTTAAAGTTATGTTGAAAATGTGAGAAAGGTGAAGATGTTCTCTTGCTCGGGACCAGAGCTCCTAAACTGTAGGTGCAGAAAAATCAGAGGCTGAGCTTACCTTCTTAGCAGCTTATTATTTCTTTTTTCTCTAGCCATGGTTTAGGCAGAGGTAGGTTAGAGTTGGTCAACATGGGAGACACAGGGCAGAGAGGCACAAGGACATGCAGCCTGGACAAGTCCATTCAGGAAATGAGGTTTCAAGTCTGGGACAGCAGCACAATGGAGAAGAGGGAACGTGTGAAATGTCACAAAGTTAAGGAAGCCCTGCTAAGGGCCTGGGGTATGGGGGCAGAAACTTGGGTCCTAAGTAACTGAACAGTGGAGTCAGTGCCCAAATATTGCAGAATCAGGACACAAGAGGCCTGAACAAGGGCATCAGAATCCAGCTGCAGAGTGATTCGTAACAGATGACCAACATTTCCACTCCAACTAGAGTGCCAGGCATGTGAAGAGTATTTCCAGGACAGCCAGGGGCATTACAAAGTATAGAGTCAAAGCCAACATATGAGAGGTTATAAATGCCATAGATCAAACCAGCTCCCAGGCTTAATAACAACAGCTAGCACCTACATCATGCCTCTGTTCGCCAGGCATGCCTCTAAGGAATTCACACACATTACCTATCAATGTACTTCATCTTCACTACCAGCTTGAGGGGTGAAGATTATTACTCTCCTCATGTTGCCAATAAGGGAACTGAAGCACATGGAGGTTAAACCATTTGGCCAAGGTCACTCAGTAAGGAAGTGGAGGACTCAGAAATTGAGCCCAGAAAGTCTCTGAAGCTTGGGATCCTAAGTTCTATGTACAGCTTCTTTTTTGTTTTGTTTTATTTTGTTTGTTTGTTTGTTTTTTGTTCAAGCATTAATTTGTAGTAATTTGGAATGAGTTGTCAGCATTTAAAGACTGGAAGATCTATCAACCTGGGTCTGCATTTCCCCCATGGGAACACATTGCTGGAGCTGGTAACCACTACCTGTTAGATGGTGCATGAGCTCTCTGGTTTGCCACAGTCCTTTCCACTCTTTATTGTTTACTCCCAACTCATTTCACTCATTTGTGTTATCTACACTGTACCATTGAGGTAGTGAGTTTGTCAGTCCCTGGCTCAAGGATCAAAGTGAGGAATGTGCATAAATAGGAAAGGATTTCAGGGGTCAGAAGCTGAGCAGAATGGAGGTCATTGGAAATAGACTGTAGGGGGTCCAAGATAGTTATCACTGGATATTCATGACTTGCTTTTAGAGGTTCTTGGGATCAAGAGCATATGGATTGTGTAAAATGTTCAAGGTCAAGGTAGCAGAATGTACAGAGATTTTGAAGACAGGTTCTGAGTACACTGAGCCCAGGTCTTCTTTATATGAGCTCTCTGATCATAATTTAAATTAGGGCCACAGTGGATTTGACTACATTTTTAGAGACAAGAGAGCGTAAATATTAACCTACAGGAGAGAAGTCCAGGGTGGTGAGAAGACTGTTGTTCCTTTCATTTGTCAAGGGCAATACCACAAATTCTCTCTGCCCTTGTCAGTGTAAAATTGTTGTCTGGAATGATGACTATCAACAAATACCACCACAAATAAATTCAAATTTGTCATCCACTGAGGTATCTTTGCCTTAGAAACCTGAATAAATCGCAGTCCAAATCCCACTTCCATACTCTGTGGATGTTGAAAGTCCTGCCCAGGATTTCTGGACATATTCACAGCACGTTTATGTTCACGGCAACCTCTGTCTCCCGGCTGCTGCTTGCCTGCCTCAGAATCCAACCAACCTCTTCACTTTGTTTTCCACACACAAAATATCCTGCACACAGAAAATGCTTACAAGTAGAGTGGGGGAGAGAAGGAGCATTTCTAGTGCAGTAATACAAATGTTCTTTAATATAATATTAAGCATCTAGAAATTTCCTTCAACCACCCAACCACAGAGGATTCACCGCTGCCCCTTTCCTCAAGATGAGCTTCGGCATCACCCTGTGCATCACTTTCAGCATCACCCCTCCCACCTTCTGCTTTCTCTCATCTCCTCTCTTCCCTCGGGCACAGCAGGGTTTCCGCCTCTGGAATCGTGCAAAGTCCTTTGGTGTTATTTTATAGTTCCACCTCCTTCAGATAGCACTTTTTTTATCCTCCCGATCTCAGCTACCAAATCAAAGGTTAATTTCCCAAATAAGAAACATTCTAGTAGCAGTTACTAAGAGGATGAGAATTTCACCTCCGTATGTCAGCACAATGCCGCCTTCTTTGAACCCTGGAGAGACTGCATGATTGTGCAGATTCTTTTCTCCGCTGTGGTATGCTAATGGAAGAGCCCCGCCATGGGAGGAGTCAAGGAGAGCATGTCCTCTGGCTCACAGAAAGGGCATGCAGTGGACAGGAGCCCACAGTTCTATTCAACACAGAAGTTGGAATCTCAGAGTATGGGAGTTAAAAAGGATTAATGTAAACTTTTCAGGTTGTAACATTTTTTTCCTCTCGAAGTCACCTAAAAGAGAATATGAGCCTCATTTCTACGTGAAAGTAAACATTCAAGCCTTCATTCCCCAAAGCACAACAATTAACTATAATGCCAACATTACTTTAATTTCCTGGATAACTAAAACTAAAGAAGAGAACTCTTCTGGGGTCTGGCCCATAGCACTTACTGTTTTTTTAACATGGTGATTCTCCAACCTGCACGCACATCAGAATGCCCCAGAGCAGTAGTCCCCAACTTTTTTGGCACTAGGGATGGCTTTTGTAGAAGACAATTTTTTCAGGAATGGGGTCGGGGGTGAGGGGAATGATTTTGGGGTAAAACTGTTCCACCTCAGATCATCAAGCATTAGTTAGTTAGATTCTCATAAGAAGTGCACAATCTAGATCTCTTGCATGCACAGTTCACAATAGGGTTCCTGCTCCTTTGAGAATCTAATGCCACTGCTAATTTGACAGGAAGTAGAGCTCAGGCAGCAATGCTCACTCACCTGCCACTGACGTCCTGTGCGGCCGGGTTTCTAGCAGACCGCGGACAAGTACCAGTCCACATCCCAGGGGTTGGAGACTCCTGCCCTAGAGTTCTCATTGAAACACAAATTGTAGGGCTTCACTCTGGACTTTTTGATTTTAAAAATCTGTGGCGAGGTCTGCGAATTTGTATTTCTAGATGCAAATTTAGAGAACTTAAATTTAAAGACTGAATCACAGAGCCGTGCGTGTGTGTGTGTGCGCGCGCGCGTGTGTGCGTGTGCGCGTGTGTGTGTGCGCGCGCGTGTGTGTGTGTGTGCGCGCGTGTGTGTGTGTGTGCTGATCGTACATTGTCTCCTATAAATGGGCTTATTTTTCAGTTTTCATCACCACAGCCTCAGCTGTTTCCAATTTTCTAGGCAAACCGAGGAAGGCTTGGGGATGGAATGTGATAGCACACCTGATTATTCCACTTTATTTTGGAAGGTGGCACTTAATCCAATTCAGAAATACAGAGCCCCTAACTGGCTTCATATCCTCCCAGAAGAGAGGACTGTCTCTCTTGGATAATGTTTGCAGATCTTTCTAGGTAAAGGAGAAAAAGGTCAGTCCAGACTCATGATGGTGAGTCCAGCCAAATTGGGAATGTACCTTTAACTTTCAAGGGTTTTTAGATGCAGAATAAAATAAAGGTAATTTTGAGACAGGGAGAATATAAAGGCATATGAATCAGTCACTCTGTCTAGATGTCACCCTCCCAGAATCCTCCTAAGACCCTGGGATTTCCTCACTGTGAGCTCTCTGCAACTCTAGTAACCATCAGCTTACCCTGACAATTGACATCTGCCAATCTTGACCAGTGTCACCATGGCAACCACTTTTTCCATTGGCTGAGGCATGTCTTATCCTATGCCGCTTCCTGCCAAAACTGAATACTCCTTTATGTACTTCATGGCTCCATTTTCACTGATTATCTTGTATAGGATTATTTCAATAACCAAAATGTTTTTGTGTTTGATTACATGAGCCCATGAGACATCATGACTCTCCGATGAAGGTCTTTGTAATCAAATGCCATTTAGAATAACTTAAACTTTCTTCTTGTCATTTGGTCCTTTCTTCTAAAAATGGAATGCCCCAAAAGAAAATACAGTTAATAGTGTTAGCCTGAGGTTAGCCCAGTTAGTTGGGTTTTACAGGGAGGAATAGCTTTGTTATTAAGTCCTTTTCAACAAAAAAGGATTTGTGCTTAAAAGAGTCCATCTTAAATCCTGAGAAGCTGGATTATCTTGCAGCCCAGAGGCAAAGCTTAGCTGAGCGTACATTGCTGGATTCCACTAGCCAAAAGTGTCCTGCAAATGTATGGCTATTTATCCAATAAATGTCTGCAACGTAATTGAAGAAGAGGATGGTAAGAAGGAACAGCCCTCAGCAAAGCTGTGAATTCACAAAAGATAATCTTTGTCCTCAGCCTCCTTTTTGATCTTTTGCCCTTACCTGATTGAGTTTTGAGGTGCGTTGCAACTTTCAACTTTTCTGTAATATTTAAATCATTACAAATAAAAAATTGAAATATACTTTGACCTTACTTATTATTGAATGAAAGATAGTTTCCAACAGTGACCCACATCCTTTTTCACTTTCCTGACGTTCTGTGTCTCACCTCTTCTCATCCAAAAATATTGCTATTCCTAATCATGTTGTTCCTGGGGGAAAAGAAGTCTTTCTGAAATACAATTTCTGTCCAATTTATTAAAGGAAACTATTACTTTGCAAGTTGTTTTACATGTGTTACTTTATGGGATCCTCACAAAATCTGCAGAAGTAACTAATCCCTGATGAGGAAACTAACACAGGCAAGAATGGGCAAATTGCCCAATGTCATGCCGCTTTCAGTGGCAGGCCAATGTGACAACAAAACCCATCCTATCTTCTAAAGATGTGCACCCATTTCTTTCTTCCCAATCGAGGGAAAATCTGATGCTCCATAGGGGGAAGGACAGGTCCCACAATAGATCTTGCCAACTGTGAAATAGACTATTTCACGTGGAGACATAAAAAGCAGGCAGAAAGGTGATGTTAATGATACTTGAGACTCCTTCTCCGTATCTGTGCATTTCCAGATGCTGAGTGCGAAAATCTATCTGTCCCTAATTACTGTTGACAGTCTTAAAAATGAAGTCAGGTCACAGCTACAGACTATTCAGTTAGTATACTCAGGCTGCAGCTGAATTTATTACAAAAGGACAGAGAAGAATTTCATTTTCATATCTACAACTCAGTCACTGCTAAAAAAGAATCAGCAGAGGCAAAGCTGAAACTACAGATAATTGAAGGAAAAATAATAATTGTTACAGAAATGCAAGGTACATTTCTATAGAACCAGATAAATACCAAAGTCAGCATTTAAATCATAGCTTCTAAATTTATCTGTCCTCTGAGTTGCAAAAGCAATGTTCTAAACAATCTGCAAAAAAAGATTGAACTGAACAATGAAAATAATAAAACAGAACATTATCCTTGAAACCTCAATGGCCTTTAAGTCTGTTCTTCAAAAGAACGCATCATTTCCCATGGTGAGATCCTGAAGCTCTTTTGACTCAAGCTCCTCCCTCATTCTTTGAACTCACCGTGTTCACCTGGGCCCTGGCACGTTTCCTCCTGCCATTGTCCCCGACTGGCATGCCCCTGACACTGTCCTCTGCCTTTTTGGGTCCTGTATTCCTCCACAATCCAGCTCAATTTTGCTCCTCCAGGTGTTCTTCGCTGACCACCCTCCGTAGCACAAATGGTCCATTCGAAAGATAGTTATCATACATATTCATGTGGTCATTCTCACATTATGATCTTCAATGACAACCGAGATCTTGAATCATATTTTAACTTTCTGTACATAGCATCCTTGTCTCTTTATCCAGTTTTGGAAGTTCTTTAAGGCAAGTTTTGCATTTAGCACGACTAGATGGAGAGAGGAGCCATCAGCTCTGGTAGGAAAGGCAATGGGGTTGTTGGACAGAGTGGAAGGTAGAGGGGAGGAGGCAACAGGCAGAAGAGATTGGGTAGAAGTGGGATATTCAGCCAGCAACTTATATGGGTATGGGGTTCAAGGAACAACTCTGGTAGATCTATATAAAGAGATTAGAGAAAGAAAGTTATTAGCAGTGGCAGTGTTAGAGGTTTGGAAGCAAAGGAACAGAGAAAGCTAGATGCTGATCTCTAAAATTGAAGAAGAAGTTATCCTTGGAAAATGAGGCAGAATGATGTAAAAGAAAGAACATAAGTTTCAGAGTCAGATGACTGTACTAAGACCCTGGGTCTCCCACTTCCTATTGGAGTCAAATCAGGCCGGTTCAACTCTGTGGTTTCCTCATCTGTAAAAAGGCATTAAGGGGACTTGTTTCTAAGCACCAGCTGGGAAGATAAAATGAGATACCATACATAACCTTGTAGCTGTTCTTCCATATCCTTCCCTCCTAGAAGGAAACTATAAGATGACTACTGGGGTCCCAGGATGGGAAGTGGGGCCAGTGGGAAGGTGTAGAAGACATTTTGAGAAGCAAGGCCAGTCTAACACATTTGAAGCAAGTCTTGGAGTTCACCTTCATTATGGTGAGAACCAGGGGACAAAGAAAATAACATCATAGAACTAAAATATGATTAAAATAATATCATTTTTCCATCATAATGGTGCTTGCACTCTATTCCCAGCATTTGGTGGGTTCTAGGGAGCCAAGGATGGTGAAGAAAGCACAGTTCTTGCAGCCCAAATGCTAAATAACCATATGTCTCAAAACAGAAACTATCTGGTTCTAAAATTTTTGAAATATCATTACTTTAAATCAGAATATGAGCTGGAGTAACTAATTACATGCTAGCCAGCTTAACATCATTCATGAGAAAATACCAGAAACAATTGTGTGAAAGAAACAACTTAACAAGCATATGGTAATTTGATTAGGAACAAGCAATATGCTTTTAATGGGAAAAGGTGTTCTAACAGCTCACTGGCTGGCTTCTTTTAAAGTCATTTACTGCCTTGATGTCTGAGTTTTGACCAACATTTTTCCAAATAACTAGAATATATTTGGGGGGCAACTATATTATAACCAGCAGCTCAGGATATTTTTTGAGTGTAGAAGCAGAACTAATAATAAAAACAATGGAAGCCAATTTCAAGATATCTAAATGCTCAAGTGAAACAGACAGTGTGGGAAAAAGATATAGCTCAAATCTGAGAAAACCTCAAATAAAACATATATATTTAAATTTTAGAGTTTGCATTCAAAATAAGTATCCTCAACCTTTCAAAAATATTGTGTAACAACCGAAAGACCCATGGTGGAAAACTTTTAGTTAGTTGACAAATGGAGCAATATTAGGCAACTTGATTCATTATACTAAGACTGCAATTATTCTTGCTATGTATATCTGGGAATTCAAACATAAGGAGACAGTGGATAAATGAATAAATGAAAGAAAAAGTAAATAAATAAGTGAGTGAATTAATAAAGTCAAGAATAATATAATGAAAATGGTTAAGTAGAGATATCTGAAACTAAAACTCTGGAGATAAACCTCCTTCAATGCCTTATATAATTCATGGCACAATTAACCCCTTTTAGTTTCCCTTGGCTCTGCATGAGTGCTCTGTCTAGCAACATGCTGCTTAAAAGTCAAAACCTAAAAGGGGGCCAAGCATGGTTTCTGTGCACCTTGAAAGCCAGACAGGCACTGTCTGAGGCACTCTCTGAAGGCCTGGTGGAATGTGGTGCGGGAATGACCAGGGGGTCAGTCCATGCAGATTCACTCCACTCTGGGTGGGGGGGTTGGCTCCTCTAATGTTGATTCAAGCCTTCTATTTTTAGAGTGTTTGATTCCATCCTACCTGAGAGCAGCAAATTTATATTAATATTTTGCTTCATTTCTAGTGATGAATTCTTGCTTTACTCTAGCACTAACCTGCTATGTGATCCTAGGCAAAACACATCATTTATCTTTGTCATGGTGAGATGATCACAGCTATCTCATGGTGCTGTAGAGCTATAAGGTGCAATCCTTCAACCAGCATTAGAAAAATTCCCTCTATCTCTTCAGAGATTTTTCTAAGATGCCCACTGGTTTGTAATTGTAACACCTGCACTACCTATCTCACCAGGTTATCTGGGGATTGACATAAGCGAATTCATGCCAAAGGCTGTTGAAGATGTTGATATTACTACACAACATCAAAATAAGACATTTTTGACAAAACTATTTTCAAAGGGATGAGTTTTATCAGACTTACTGGAGGAGATATTTAATAATATTAGTTTAAACGATCTCTAAACATTTGGCTCTGCCATAAAAGAAAACTTGATAAGTAAAACCTCTTCTGTATTCATTTCTCTCTAGAAAACTAGAAACTGTAAATGGTGAGATGAAAATTAATAATGTGCAGACATTAAACCTGCACTCCTTGGTAGCTGGGTCTGTACTTTATTGTTTCCATCTCCCCAGGATCTAGCAAAGTGCTGATTCTGTAATAGAAGCCCACAGATAATTCTTGAATTAATTGAGAAACATTCTCCAGGCCACGCAGCTCATCAGAATGACACAGATCCTCAAATTCTTGTTTCTCTACAAAGAAAAGGAGAGTGCACAATTAATTATCTTTCCATAAATGTTTGTGAAATGCTAAGCATCTTTTTGAAGAATTCAGTGAATTATCTCCAATTTCTTTACTATTGCTAATGATGATGAACATTCCCCAATTCTCTCAAATACACGTGGAAGCCTTAGATTTATCCTCTGCAGGTCAGAGTGTTGATGAACTACCTGTCACAGTGACAGGCAAAATGACAGCTCTCGTGCCAAATTCACTTACATGTCTAGTGCGATCTGGGTTGTTCATTATTCTGTGTTAGTGAAATTGAAAGGGAAATGAGAGAAAAAAAAAAAAAAGGCCTGGAAATTAATTCAATACAAAAAGCTTCTTATTGGCTGGTAAAACAACTGAGAAACCATGTGACATTTGACCATTCCCAGGAATAATCCTCAATTTGATCAGAAGTCTGAATACTGACTTTAAAATTGGAGGGATAGAAGTGATGTTACCAACATGGTGAAACAGGAGTTCCCGGAGCTTGGTCCCTCACAAAAACATCCGTTTAAACAACCATTCATAGTTTAAATACCTTCGGGAGAGCTAAGGAATTCGGGTGAGAGATCAAAAAACCTTGGCAGAGCACAAATGAGGAAGGATGCTTTGAAAAGGGTAGGAAGAATTGTTTCATGTTACCCACATCACCTCTCTCTCAAGTCCATGCAGCAGAGCACAAGGAGATGCCTTCCTCATGGGAGTAGAGTGAACACCTGACTTCATGATGGACCGCAGCACCAGGCCTGCCCCAGTGAATGTGAGGCTGACTCCATGGTCCCAGGCCCCAGGCCCACCACTTCTATTCAACATAGCACTGGAAGTTCTATCTAGAGTATTTAGGCTAGAAAAAGAAATAAAAGGCATTTAATTCAGAAAGGGAGAAACAAAATTGTCTTTGTTTGAAGATGACATGATCTTATACATAGAAAACCCCAAAGATTCCACCAAAAATCAGAACTAATGAATGAATTCAGTAAAGTTGCAGGATACAAAATCAACATACAAAAATCAGTTGCCTTTCTATACACGAATAAGTTTTCTACATACAACAAAGTTTCATTACACCATGTCTGTGTATGTGTGTGTGCGTGCACGTGTGTGTATGTGAAATGGACTTTCTATACACAATGAATTACCTGAAAAAAAGAAATTTAAAAAATCAATCCCATTTATAGTTGCATTTAAAAAAACTTAGAAATAACTTTTGCCAAGGAGATGAGATGAAAGACTTGTACACTGAAAACTGTAAAGACACAAATAAATGGAAATATATCCCTTGCTCATGGATTAGAAAAATTAATATTATTGAAATGTCCATAGTACAAAGTGATCTATGGAAGCAATGCAATCCCTAAGAAAATTCAAATAACATTTTTCGTAGAAATTAAATAAAAAACAATCCTAAAATTTGTTTGGAACCAGAAACAATCCATAATAGTTAAAGCAATCTGTAGCAATAAGAACAAAGCTGGAGGCCTCACACTACTTGACTTCAAAATGTACTACAAAGCTATATTAATCAAAGCATCATGGTACTGGAATAAAGCAGACATATAGGCCAATAGAATAGAATAGAAGGCTCAAAAATAAAGCCATGCCTTTACAGTCAATTGATCATTGGTAAAGGTGCCAAGAATGTACCATGAGGGAAAGAGTTTTAATAAATGGTGTTGGGCAAACTGGACATCTACATGCAGAAGAATAGAATTTAAACTTCATCTCACACCATTTAAAAAATCAACTTAAAAAGATTTAAATGTAAGACCTGAAACTACTATAAAACTCCTAGAAGAAAAAACATGAAAAACTTTCTTGGCATTGCCTTTGGCAATGATGATTTTAGATATGACCCCAAAGCCCAGGAAAAAAAGCAAAAATATACAAATGAGATTGCATCAAACTGAAAAGCTTCTGCACAGCAAAAGAAACAATCAACAGAGTGAAGAGACAACCTACAGAGTAAGAGAAAATATTGGCAAACCAAACATACATCTGATAAAGGCTTAATATCCACAATACGTCAGGGATTAAAACGACACAACAGCACAAAACAATTTATAAATTGGCAAAGTACCTAAAGAGACTTTTCTCAAAAGGAGACATATAAATGTCCAGTAGGCATATGAAAAGATGCTCAACACCACTAACCATCAGGGAATGCAAATCAAAACCACAATGAGATGTCACTTCACACGTGTAAGAATGGCTATTACCAAAAAGCACCTGCATAGAGTTGCCATAAAAAAGGATGAGGGGATAAGGATAGAGAAAGCTTGACAGATTAAGAATATAGCCAGAATGAGCAGAGAAAGAAGAGTGTTTACCTTAATACTAATCGAGCTCTTAAAAATCACCAAATTTTGTATTTCCTAAAGTGAGTTGTGTTCAACAATGGTCCTGTAAGATGAGAGCAAACTATTCCAAGATCAAATAAATGTGAGAAATGAATGAATGTTTTATCAGTACATATCAGCATATACAGGCTTTGAGAAGTCCTGTAAAAAATATTTAATTTATTTCCCTGGATATTCCCCAAACTTATTTCAAGTGATACCTAGTCCAAGATGCCATTGAGATGCCATTGTCTGAGCCAACCCTTTCGTGTAGACATAAGAAAAGCTGTGTGGCTCATTAGGAGACAGTGGTAGTCAAGAACACAGGCTTTGACAGACATGTGTCTGCGCCTGTTGTATCACATACTTGGCAGCAATATCTTGAACAAGTCATGGAAGCCCTCTAAATCTCAATATTCCTTCTGTAAAATGGGATAAACCATAGAAGCTAAACTAAAGGGTTGTTCTGAGGACTAAACAAACAATTCATGTAAAATGCTTAGGACAGCATTCAGTATAATGCAGGCTCTAATAAACACTAGACTTCATGGGTCAGTAGAGAAGCTGTGACCGCAATGTGCATTTCAGACATCCTCCTGTCCATCACCTTGTACTGCTGATCCATCAGTGAGGAAACAACCCTGAATGGGTCAGGATCTCCCAGGGACCTTCATTCCCCACACTTAGTATTCCATTCCATAGCTGATCTCCTCCCTTCCTGTCATTGCCATCTTACAGGAAGCATGAGGGGAAAGCAAATGATGCAGAAGGACTGACTCAGAGTGGAAGGGGAGTCTGTCCTCCTGGGGCACATTATGAGGGTAGGCATGCTGCTTCACTCCAATCAGTTTAAACTTTTTGGGTCATTTTTGTTGTTCTTCTAAATAAGGATACAATGAACCTCCATGAGGTGGGCGTTTGGGGTGGAGAGAAGCATTAAAGTATCAACCTCAGAAAAATCTCTAGAAAACAAAACAAAGTAGAAAACAGGGCTCCACTTGGGCTACCTGTAATGAACACGAACCAAACATCCAAACATTCAAATTACTAAGAAATGCTGTTGGTTCTTAATATTAAGACACGCTTTTATTTGATTATCCTGCTCTATTCACAAGTCCTCATCTCCAAATTGATGACATGAACAATCTGCATCCCATCAGACCTGAAACCTCCCCTACCTACCTCCCCGCACAGCATAGGCAGCCTTTCAGAACACATGCTGGGAAAAGATGGGGTTGCCATAGCAACAGCATCCAGCACTTGGGAATCCTCCCTCCCCTTAGCACCCTCTGTGCCAGGCCCTCATCTTCCCTGGCAGATTTCTTTAATTTTCCTTTATGATTTGCATGCGGGGGACTATTCTGGCCTCACCATGCTAAGCCCTGGATCTCTGTGTAGGTAAAGCATCCAGGATCAATATGATAACTATGTCCTGTTATTCCCAAACCCGGATGTACATGAAAATCATTCATAACTTGAAGCCTGAGTGCCCATGCCTGACTCCAGACCAGTGGATTCAGACTTCCTAGGAATTCAGTTTGAAAATCTGGACATATTTAATAAGCTCCACTAATTTTGAGAGCTGCTCATTTACTTCAACCCTTTTATTTTAACCATAAAGAAAATGAGATCCTAAAGTTTCTAGGAGATAAGTGAACCAAACCTCCTGACCCCCTGGCAATTTATTTATGTTTGACAGGCAAACTGAGTTCAATTTAATGTTCTCAAGTTCTGGGAGAATTCTCTGCATGTGTTTGTTATGTGGCCAGTTTTATAACATATCCTTTTCCCAAATTCCTTGCCACTAATTTGCTTGATTGACTGACTGCTTGGCTTGTTTCTAAGTGTGGCTAATTATGAAGTATCTCTAGAAGTACTAAGAGATGTCTTCTAGCTGCCATGTGTTTTTATTGACTTCGGTATAGATTTTCTATCAAATAAATATTTCTGGTCTACATAATGGCTAAAAATTCCTTCCTCCACTTTGCCAATTTATTATGATCCTGTGAAGTTGGATTCAGAAATAACACAGAGACAACGGATTCTGATTCTTTGTAAACTATTACAAATTTATTTTCCAGTCTTTAGAAATAAATGACCAAGAACTTTTCTTTGTTTCCGAGAATGTATGAAAGATGCACTAAACACAGAACACACTGGTTGGAGCAGATGAATAATAAACTATTTTCTATTTATTTCTAAACTACCAGCTCTTGGAAACTGATTCGAATGGTGGCAAATTTCTACCAAGGCAGACCCCGGGTGGTAAGCAACTCTAAGAATCAGACTGTAGACAGTTAGACTGTGAAATTCTTAGTATAAATGGTACATTAGGTGAGGTGGTAAGCAACTCTAAGAATCAGACTGTAGACAGTTAGACTGTGAAATTCTTAGTATAAATGGTACATTAGGTGACAGCTTCCTATCTCTACTTAACCCAGACTCCTTTGGTGGGGTGGAGGTGAGAAGAACAACCCTATGAAGCAGGCGCTTTGCCTAACTCCTTTCCGCTAAAGCACGATTTCTCAACTTCAGCACTGTTGACATTTTGGGCTGAGAAGCCTTTGTTGTTGGGAGCTGTGTTGTGTGCATTGTAGGATATTTAGCAGCATCCTTGGCCTCCACACACTAGGTGCCAGCAGAAACCCTCTCTCATGTGATAACACAAATGTCTCCAGACACTGCCAAAGGTAATGTCCCCTGGCGGGCAGCGTCACTCCCCCACTGCTCTGGAGTTTATTGGTCTGGATATTCCATCTGTGATTCATCCCTATAGCTACTTTTAGGGTAATGTTTCCCTCCCCAGTCTCAACCAAACTGCCTCGTTAATCCTTTCTTTTTAAATCTTTATTGATATACAATTTACATGCCACAGAATTAATCCAAAGTGTACAACTCAACGGTTTTAGTACATTCACAGAGTTGTACAATCATCACCATGATGTAAGTTTAGAATATTTTTATCACTTCAGAAATAAACTTCTTACCCATTAGTAATCACTCCCTACTCCACCCTCCCCCCAGCCCCAGGCATTCACTACTTTACTTCTATCTCCATAGATTTGCCTATTCTGGAATTGTTGCATATTTAGAATCATACAATATGTGATCTTTTGTGATTGCCTTTATTCATTCAGCATAATACTTTCAAGGCTCATCCATTTTGTAGCATATGTCAATACTTCACACCTTTTTATTATTGAATAATATTTAATTGTGTGTAAGTACCATTTTGTTTATCCATTCTTTAGTTCATAGATATTTGGGTCATTTCCAGGGTTTTTTGTCGTTGTTGTTGTTTTGGTTTTTTTTGTAATAATGAATAATGGTGTTTTAAACATGCATGCACAACTTTTTTTGCACGCATGTGTGTTTTAATTTCTCTTGGGGATATACCCAGGAGTAGAATTACTGGGTAAAATTTAACTCTATGTTTAAATTTTTTAATAACTCCCAATTAGTTTTCCAGTAGTTGCCCTATTTTGCATTTTTGACAGCAGCGTGTGAGGATTCTAATTGCTCCACATGTCTACTTTATGCTTGTGATCCACCTATATTTACCGGGGAAACCTCTCCTAGGTGGTTCTTCAATTTAGTGATATTACATAAATACTTGGCTAGACTGGGTGCATGCCCTTTGGTGGTAATGTAAATATAAAAGGATTAGCATTCTGTTATGTCCAGACGGCAAGGTTTTATTATTACCACCCATACGGGTTATTATAAGGATAAAGGGCTACTGAGCAATAATTGATAGCCAAAGTCTTTGGTTTGTCAAACCACTCCATCTCTACCCACCTTCCTTCAAGCTCTGCATATTCAACATCCCTACGAAACAAATCACCTATTCAAGTGTGCACTCTGCAGTTAGTTACTTTTGGAAGAAACTGACCTTCCAAAATTGGACTTTCTGTTTACGAATTTGTTGAGCTTTATTTTACTTTTTATATGGCCAAAGTAACTGCTGGTTAGATCAGCTTTAGAAATTTTCTACAACCATGCTTGGAAGATATAGTTTGCCCAGTTATCCGTGTGGTTAACCCAATAAAAGGTTATTCTCTGGGGAACTTGTGGACTGGATGACAAACGCTTCCTCTGATCAATTTTAAGGGAAAATGGAGATGTTCATCCAGAAACATGTCCTTCCCCTTGTCTTTTAGACAATAACAATCCTACCCCCACGCTCTTGACTCATTTAATCAATGGTCCTGTAGTTAACTAACACCACGGGATGGCTGCACTGCAGGTACCAGTAGCACACATGGGTGACAGTAACAGGAGCTCATATGCATTAAGCACTTGCTGTTTGTCAGGAGCTATGCTTACTCAAAACTTTCTTCTCACTTAATTATTACAACAGCACTGTAAGATAGATATTATTTTACAGGTGAGAACATTAGGCAGCTTAAATAACCTCTAGATATCCGAGCTAGGAAATGACAGAGTTGTGATTTTAACTAGGCCGACCTGCACTAATACTCACTCTGCTCTGGCTCCCTGGTACTTGATGGGCTATATAATTTGGAATGCTCAGCTGCTCAACATCTTCAAATGTTCAGCAAAAGAAAAACCTAGGATTTAATTAGAAATGCATGATGGATATGAAATCCTTTTATTCCTCTAGATACTTTGAAGTATCCCTGGATTAAGGTAGATTTATAAACAGCCATACAGCTGATCCAGACCACTTTGCTCCCCACAAAGACTGTTTATTCTTAACTGTGCTGTGGCATGATGCCTTCAGCCTGCATTGAGGGATGTTGTCAGAAAGAGCCTGGTGGCACTGATCTTGGTTTCCAGGATGGAAAGGCAGTGGTTAAGGCCATGGACAGCCTTATTTGTATGCTTGCTCTGTCACTTGTAGCTGGATGAGCTTGGACAACTTTTCAACCTTTCTGTGCTTCAATTTCCTCATCTGTAAAATGCAGGTGTTGACTGAACTATGGGGTGAGGGGAAGTTTCTTTCCACCTTCTGAAGTCTTAATAATTTCAGCCTCTGGTATAGACTTGACAGCTGACAGGTTAATAGGAGAAAGGCATGCAGATTTAACATGCATATACACAGGAGCCTGACAAATATCAAAAGACTCAAAGATGGGCAAGGCAGTTGAAGCTTAAATAGCTTTTTGAGCTACAGAAAGAAATAGGATCTTGAGGCTTCTGGTGAGGAGGTGGTGACACAAGCTATGGGTGGGTTAAGGGAGGAGATGCATGATGAGCATAGGCTGTCTTATTATACTGGTAAAGTCCCTCAGATAGCAGTCCTCAGAAATCTCCTTTTCTATAAGTTATCTACTCTGTTTGATGACATTCTAGTGGGAAGGCTCATGAAAATTACATGCTCTGGAGGAACTTCCGGTAGTCAGATAAGGGAACTTCAGAGAAAGCCCCTCCCTGCATTTTGAAAGGGAAAGAGAGGTGAGAGACAGGGGGTGGGAGAAGGACAGAAAGAAAATGGTTCTCCTTTAGTTCAAAGTATTCAGCATTCCAAACTGCCATACTTTAGGGCATTGTTTTCCAAACCCAAATAGTACTTCATGTAACTTTTCTGAGCCCCAGTGGTACCTACTTCAAGTAATTACTTCATGTGATTAGAAGTTAACATGTATCAATTACCTGGGACAGTAGCTCTCACTGAGTTGAAGCAAAATGTGTGCCCCATAAGGGTATTTGGATCAAACAGGCATCTTTGGTTCCATGCAAGAGAAATCTACTTTGCCTAAATTGAGCAGAAAAGGCAATTTAATGGAAAGAAGCTCACAGAACCTGACAGCCTGGGGAGGGTCAGGAACCCAGCAATGGTGAGAATCCAGACAGCAGAAGGAGATGGAGAGTCTCTTGAGGATTCACAGTATAAAATGCTATCCATTTGTAAAACCATAAAGAGTTGTGCCTCTTATGAACAGTTGGTTGGTTTTTTCCTTGTAGATATTGTGAAATTTTTAACTGCTCGTGTTTCTTTTATTGGGATGGTTCGTAGAAGGTTTAAAACTATGTTAGTGGCTCATCTCTGGCAAATGGATAAACTGTGTGGCCAGAAGTTTTCATACTATCCTGGCTCTGTCATTTTCACTATGTGTAATTATCAGTTGCCTCAGATATTTCATTTATTATAAATCCGCTCTATCTTGGGTGCCATAGTGGCTACCATTTATTTAGTGGTTTCTATCTGCCGGGCATGTGCTTAGCAACTTAAATGCATTATTTTATTTAATTCACATCCCTTATCCCCCAAAAAAGCCTGAAATGAGGCTGCTGCTGTTATCCCATGTTACAGTGGAAGACACTAAGTTTCAGAAGAGCTAAGTAATTTGCATAAGTTCACATAGCTATGAAGGGGTAGAATTAAGTTGAGTTTCTAGCATTTAAAAGTGACATAAACTTTTAGTCATATCGAACTTCTCAGTTCAGTTTTCGCACACCCTCAACTGTATTTTTAAACAATAGTGGTGGTGTAAATACCCACTGGTAACATTAATTGACTATAAAATGTATAGCAGCACTGTGCTAAATGAGTCACATTTATTATCTCACAGAATTTTGAGTCGGTGCTGTGAACTGAATTGTGTCCTCTCAAAATTGATAGATGGAAGCCCTAACCCTAATGTGACTGCATTTGAAGACAGGGCCTTTAAGGAAGTAATTAAGGTTAAATAGACTCACAAGGGTGAGGCCCTAATCCAAAAAGACTGGCGTCTTTCTGAAGAGGAAGAGGTACCAGGAATGTGCACGTGCAGAGGAAAGACCATGAGAGGACACAGCGAGAAGGCAGCAGCTGTGAGCCAAAGACAGCGCCTTCTTCACAAGAAACCAACCTTGTCGGCACCTTGAGCTTGAAATTCCTGCCCCTAAAACTGTGAGAAAATTCATTCCTGTTCCTGTGGTGGTGTTACGGCAGCCCAAACAGACTCATACAGGCAAATTGTTACCATTGCCTCTTTAAGGAGAGAAAAGCTTCAGACATTGGATTTGGCTATATATATTTATTTTTTGATATGGCACCAAGAGCATAGCAACAAGAGAAAAAAGTTGAACATCATAAGAATTAATAAACCTCTGTGCATTAAAGGACACAATCAACAGAGTGGAAAGGTTACCTATAAAAAGGGAGAAAATACTTGCAAACCGTATATCTGATAGGAAATTGTAGGGCCTCTGAGCCCAAGCCTGCACGTATACATCCAGATGGCCTGAGGCAACTGAAGAACCACAAAAAGAAGTGAAAATGGCCGGTTCCTGCCTTAACTGATGAAGCTACCTTGTGAAATTCCTTCTCCTGGACAATGAGTCTGTGAAGCTCCCCCACCGAGCACCTTGGGACCCCTGCCCCTGCCCACCAGAGAACAACCCCCTTTGACTGTAACTTTCCACTACCTACCCAAGTCCTATACAAACTGCCCCACCCCATCTCCCTTTGCTGACTCTTTTTTTGGACTCAGACTGCCTGTACCCAGGTGACTGGCTTTGCTCACACAAAGCTTGTTTGGTGGTCTCTTCACACGGACGCGTGTGGCAGAAATTACTGTCCAGAATGCTTTTTAAAAAACTCTTATAACTCAACAACCCAATTAAAAAATGGCCAAAGGACTTCAATTGGTGCCTTTTTCCCAGGAAGGCATATAAATGATGAATAAGCACATGAAAAAATCATCAACATCAATAATCATTAGAGAAATGCATCAAAACCACAATGAGATGCCACCTCACAAACATTAGGATGATTACAGTTAAACAGAAATTACAAATATTGGTGAGGATGTGGACAAATTGGAATTCTTGTGCACTGTTGGTGGAGTTGTAAAATGATGTTGCCACTATGGAAAACAGTATGGCAGTTTCTAAAAAAATTAAAAATAAAATTATCATTTATCATCCAGCAATTTCACTCTTAGACATATGCTCCAAAAAAATTGAAATCAGAGGTTCAAACAGATATCTGTATGTCCATGTTCATAGCAGCATTATTCCAAACAGACCTTATTCATTTTGGTGGAAACAACCAAATGTCCACTAACAGATGAATGAACAAACAAAATTTCTACCCTACAATGGAATATTATTTAGTCTTGAAAAGGAAGAAAAGTCTGATACGTGCTACAACATGGATGAACCAGAAGACAGTTATGCTATCTGAAATAAGCCAGTCACAAAAGTACAAATACTGTAGGATTCTACTTATATGAAGTACCTAGAGTAGTCAAATTCATAGATACGGAAAGGAGAATGAGGCTAGGGAATGGGGGATGGAGAATAGGGGAATGGAGAATGTAAGAGGCTAGGGAATGGGAATTGTTTAATGAGAACAGCTTCAGTTTTTCTAGATAAAAAGAATTATGGAATGGTGATGATGGTTGCAGACAATGTATATGTACTGAACTGTACACCTAAAATGGTTAAGATAATAAATTTTGTTATGTTTATGTTTACTATACTTTAAAAAAAAATTAAGCCACATAAATGCCCCACATATTTGTAAATTTTTTTAAATTCTAACTTTCTTAGAAGTAAAAGAAGAAATCAAAATAATTTTTAAATCTTAGAACTGAATCATAAAAACTCTCTGTAAATAACAGATAAGATAAAGATAATGTGGTATATTAAATCCTTAACACTTTAGAAGGAAACATAATAAAACAGTCACTCAACCTCAAAGCAGAAAATGATTTCTTATGAAAAACAGTGCGGACTTTGAAAGAAAACACGAATATACCAGAATCTATAATTTCTGTTCATCAATAACCCCATTAGAAAGTGAAAGGGCAAGGCACAGCCAGAAATAATATGTCTGCAGCTCATGTAACAAAGGAAGAATTACAATCCGGAATATATAAATAACTTCTACAAATCAGTAAGACAAACTACTTAACAGCAAAATGAATAAAGTATGTGAAAGGAACAGTTACAGAAGAGAGAAGAGCAAAGAACAGTAAATATGTGAAAAGACACTTGATCTTGCTACTAATCAGGGAAATGAAAATTCAAACAGTACAGTAGCATTTCCTAACCATCAATTGGCTAAAATGAGAAACCTGAGGCTCTCAAGTGTTGGAAAACATACTGAGCAACAAGAGCTCTCATTCATTGCTGCTCGGTGAGTAAATTGGCACCAACATTTTAGAAAAGAATTTGGCAGCATTTACTAAAACTGAAAATGTATATATCTGATGACCTAGCAATTTTATTCCTAGGAATATATCTGGAGAAACTCTTGCACATGTTGATCAAGAAGATATATACAATATGTTCATGAGGGAATTTTATAATAGCAAACATTTGGAAATAGCATAATTCCATCAGCAGGGGCATGGGTAAATCAACTGTGGCATATTTATATAATGAAATACAATGCCAGCAATGAAAATACATAAGCTGAAACTGCACGTAACAATATGGTAAAGTCTTACAAACATAATATTGAGAAAAAATCAAGTTGCAAAAAATATATAATAGTTCTATGCTTCTATGTACATTTTTAGAACATGCAAAATAGTATGTGCCTAAGAATAAAATTGCTGTGTCCTAGGGTATGCTAATCTTTATGTTTACTAGGTAATACCAAATGTTTTTTAAAGATACAAGCATATACTTAATTCTTATATAAATACATAGACATTATAAACATTAAATATTGAAGAGTAGGCATCTGTGTATGAGGAAGGGAAAGTAGATACAATTAGAGAGAGGATCTCAACTCTATTACTGAAGGGTACTTTATAAGATGAATAATAGGTGAAGCAGAGTTGTATTTCTCTTCCTATCTTTGGACTTGACGTAAAGATTGTATATTAATGATCGAGAAGTAATATAATTGTGTAGTTGGTTCATATTTCTGGTGGCTGCCCTTGGTTGTCTGCCTGGCATCCATCCTTTACTGAAAGAGTCCTAAATTGCTTAGATACCCAAATTTCATCCAGATGGGACTTCATCTAGTTCTCCGTATGCAACACTTCATCACTGCCCTAGCTCCAGATCCTGTAGGGATAATCCCTTATCTTTGACAATGAGTTTGTGGTCAACGGGAAGAACCTTGTTTTGTGAAAGAAACACAAAGTCTCTCTACTTCTGTGGACATGACAGTGCCTGGATGTGATGCCTAGAAGTGCATCTGGGCATCATCTTGAGGCTGCAGCTGACAATGAGTGTGGGAGGATAAAGAGAGGAAAAGAACCTGGGTCCATCTTGACATAATGGAGCCACTGAATTGAGCAACCTGCTGGGCATCTGAATTTCACGTCAACTTGTGACCAAGTTGTTTATTGGTTAGGGTGGTTTGAGTGAGGAATTTTCTTACTTGCAGCTGGACACCTACTGATGTGTATACTGTAATTGCTTTAGGAGCTTGGAAATGAATGTTCTCTTAGAGCTATAGAAAGGGCAACCTTCAGTACGGAGGTAACTTTTCAGTAGGAATCTTGGTAGGATACAATGTGTTAACGAGAAAATAAAGACTTGCAAGCCAAAACAACAAACAAACCAGCAGAGTTAAAGACATATAAGTTACTAATAAATTGTTTGCAAATGACAGAAAATACAACATGACAGTGACATAAACAAAACAGAATTTGTTTCTATTTCCATGTAAATAGAGTCTGGAGGGGAACATTTCAGGGCTAGCAGCTTCATGGTTTCCCAAGGACTCAGTCCTCTTTGTGCTATGCTGTCACCATCAGCATGCTGACTCCAACTCATGTGCCAAGATGGCTTCTAGAGCTCCAGCCATCACAGTGGTGTTTTAAACAGCAGATGGAGAAAGGAACAAATTAGTGCTTGTCCTTTCCATTAAATGTACTCCCCAGAAGTCACAAGATGTTTTTGCTTAGCTTGTCCCATTTGCCAGAAAACAGTCACACAGTAACACCCAACTCCAAAGTAGACTAGAGAAATATTTTTATTCTTGGTAGGTAAGCTGAACTAAAATGCTGGGCTTCTCTTTTTGAGAAAGAAGGGGAGAATGGATATTGGGGCAGAAGTATCCATTTCTGTTTCAATAACCCTAAGTGTGTGAATGAGAATAGTGATGTGCGAAAGAAAAAGAAATCTATAACAAAAATTCTGCCTCCTAAAAATTTGTGGCAAAATTTTAATTTGTGGTAAAAAAGGAATCTGTTTTTCCCTCTCCCTCTTCCTCTCCCTTTCACTTACAGAGAATGGGGTGGAGGGGTGTGGAGCAGGAAGAAAAGAAAAGTAAGTTTCTGAAGATTTCTCTAATCTTCTTTTTGCTGCTGCTAAAAGCTAGCAACTGGCTTGCTTTCTTCCCTCCCTCCCTCCCTCCCTTCTTTCTTTTTCTTTCTTCTTTCCTTCCTTCCTCCCTTTCTTCTCTTTCCTTCCTTCCTTCCTTCCTCCCTTTCTTCTCTCTTTCTTTCTTTCTTTCTTTCTTTCTTTCTTTCTTTCTTTCTTTCTTTCTTTCTTTCTTTCTCTCTCTCTCTCTCTCTTTCTTTCTTTTCTTCTTTCTTTCTTTCTTCTTTCTGTCAGGACATCAGGTTTGGGATGTGCAAAAGTCAGCCTTAGGCTGAGTAGGAGCTGTCCTATCTGGACTGTGCTGCATATTGGAAAGAGAAGAGTTTCAAGGAAAGTCAGAGGGTAGAGACCTGAAACAACCAGGGGGATGTGACTTTTGGGACTTTTCAAGTCTTGAGGTTAGGACAATGAATGATTTGGGCATTTAAAATCCCTCTGCTTCCCAAGTTTTCAGTAAAGCCTGCTGTACACAGAAATGACAAGAGAATATCAGCTTCTCCAGGATTTGGAGAAACCTTTGGAACGGGCATTGGATTTATCCCAAAACCAAGGATAGAGAGGGCTCATTCTTAGGATCCATTTCCATGTTCACAGTGCAACTCCGAAGTAAGAAAGTGGCATTATTATGGTAACTCACCTAAGTATGCATGCCCTCAGCATGTCCCTGGAGGGCTGCGAAATGCTGGGTGTCAGATACTCACTTTTGCCTTTGAAACCACGTACACTTGCTCACAAAGCCCAGCTGACCTTGAACTATCTGGACAAGCATCTCTAGCTGTAGGCTGCCCTTTCCTACCCCTGGCCCAAAGTGAGACCCTCTCTGTGATGGTTAATATTGAGTGTCAACTTGATTGGATTGAAGGATGCAAAGTATCGTTCCTGGGTGTGTCTGTGAGGGTGTTGCCAAAGGAGATTAACATTTGAGTCAGTGGGCTGGGAGAGCCAGGCCCACCTTCAATTTGGGTGGACACCATCTAATCAACCACCAGCATAAAAGCAGGCAGAAGAAAACGAAAGGGCAGACTTGCTGAGTCTTCCGGTCTTCATCTCTCTCCCGTGCTGGATGCTTCCTGCCCTGGAGCATCAGTCTCCAAGTTCTTCAGCTTTTGGACTCTTGGACTTACACCAGTGGTTTGCTAGGCGCTCCTGGGCCTTTGGGCACAGACTGAAGGCTGCACAATCAGCTTCTCTACTTTTGAGGTTTTGGGAATCGGACTGGCTTCCTGGCTCCTCAGTTTGCAGATGGTCTACTGCGGGACTTTACCATGTGATCGTGTGAATCAATTCTCCTCATAAACTCCCCTTCATATTCACCTGTCCTCTTAGTTCTGTCCCTTTAGAGAACCCTGACTAATACACTCTCTCTTTCTGAACAAGGGAGTAACAATAACGTTCCTCATTCAATGATGTTCAGAACAGCAAACTTCTCCGCAAAGTCTGCCTTCAGCAAATGCAACACAATGAACATCCCCAGCAGCACTAAACTTGGGGAATCACGACTCATTTCCTCAATGGTAACAATGGTATCAATTTCCACTGAGGAAATATCAGATACACAGTGATTTTTCAGTCTCTGTTTGCTGCTCAATTATGAAAACACAAGCTATGATATCACTACCTGCAAGCTAATCTTTTACGGTTTCATTTCTTAAAGATTTACAGCATCTAGAATGTATTTAGAATAAGGAATAAAAGATCCACAAGTGCCTTTTTACACACAGCTAGCCATTTGGTTCAGAGAAAGTTATTACGCAATCCTTCTCCTACTGATATTTAAAACCACCTTTAAATATAAGCAATAACTATGCATATTTGGGTCAGTGTCTGAGCTTCCTATTTTATTCTATTAAAATGACTATTTTCACTGATACCAAACTGTTTTTAAATAGTTTAGATTTATGTGGTGGTTTTTCTTTTTTCTTTTCTTTTCTTTCCTTTTTTTTTTTTTTTTTTGGTGAGACCGTCTTGCTCTGTCCATCAGGCTGGAGTGGACTCATGCAATCATGCAATCTCGGCTCACTGCAACCTCTGCCTCCTGGGCTCAAGCAATTCTTATGCATGCTTCAGCCTCCCAGGTAGCTGGGATTACAGGCACATGTCACCATGCCCGGTTAATTTTTGTATGTTTAGTAGAGATAGGGTTTCACCATGTTGGTCAGTCTGGTCTTTAACTCCTGACCTCCAGTGATCCGCCCACCTCAGCCTCCCAAAATGCTGGTATTACAGGTGTGAGCCACCACACCCAGCTATATAATGCTTTAATAACTCATAAGATTGGTGACCACTTTCATTCTTCATTCTCCTTTTTAAAATTTCACTGGCTATTTTCACATGTTTGTTTCTCCAGCTAACCTTTCCTATCATAAGCTTAAGTTCCAAAAATAGTGCCGACAGTATTCTCATTGGGAGGACATTGAAAGTATAGATAATGTCAATAGACTTGATATCTCCATATGACCAGTTCCTTCTGGGTGTCCTTCTAGTAGCCTAAGTGATGTCTTAAGCACCTCAGTCCCTCTGCAAACCTTTCTTCGTGAAAAAATTTAAAGATATTGAAAAGTTAAAATAAGAGTAAAACGATGAGCCATATACTCACCATTTAAATACATATATTGTTATTTGCTGTATTTTATTTATAGTTATGAATTTTTATTTAATTCATTTATTTTTTGCTGAACTATTTGAGAACAAATTATAAGCATCATGATACTTTAAATACTAAATATATCGGCATGTGTCTCCTAAAAAAGACTTTGTCCTATAAACCACAATACCTTTATCATGCCTACATAATTTCCTTAATGTTATCTATGCAATCTGTACTCAAATTTCCTCACATATTTTAAAAAGCCTTTTATAAAGCTTTTGGGTTTTGTTATTATTTGCAGCTTCACTACATTTTTAAATTGATTTTGAAGTACACTGTAAATGTCAACCTTTTAAGGTGTACAATTTAGCGGTTTTTAGCATAGTTGTGTAACCAACACTGCTATCTAATTCTAATTCCAGAATATTTTCATTAACACAAAAGGAAATCCTATCCCCATTAGCAATGACTCTCCCATTTCCCCTTCTTCATCCATGGCAACCACTAATCTACTTACTGTCTCTAAGAATTTGCCTATTCTGAGCATTCCTTATAAATGGAATCCCACACAGTATGTAGCTTTTGTGTCTGGCTTCTTTTACCTCGCATGATCTTTTCAAGTTTCATCCATGTTATAGCATGAATCAATCTTGCGTGAACATATACCATATTTTATTTAGTTATTCATCAATTGATGAAGATTTGGGTTTTTTTTAAAACCACAATCCAATCAAAAGACACTCACTTTACTCTGCGGTTGTGTGCTTCCAGTGTCTTCAATATCAACGGGCCTCTCGCCATTAAAAAAAAATTGTCTACGACATTGACTTTTGAAAAGACCAGGCCAAGTGTCCTGCAGAATATATGATTGTTTCCTCAAGGAGTTGTTTTACTTTCTCATCCCTATTTCCTGTAAACCTAAAGTGAAGTCAAAAGTCTTGGCTAGGCCCACCATTTTTTGGTGAGAGTAGTTAATAGAAGATACTGTCTCCTTTAGACTGGATCAGGTTGGCATCAGGTTGTTACAGTGCCAGTGATACTCAGTTTCAGCAGTTGGTCCAGGTGATCTTGGCACTCTAAAGGTTTATGTTTTATTTTGTTGTTAGTTAGTGCTTCTAGAGGATGCTACCTGAGCATTATGACTATTATTTCTAGCAAACTTCCCACTATTTCTTATGCATTTTCACATGATATCACTTTTATGCATTCTATTCAGAATAGAATACTTTATGCATCCTATTAAGTTTATTTATAGTTTAAAACTAAGTTTCTCTTATAAATGAGATCTATACTTCAATTATATTTTCAGGCTTATTAGAGCAGATCATCCCCCAGTATATCACCTCCTCTTATTTCTTACCAGTAGAAACTTCCCCAATAAGACAGAGCATACTAGTGTCTGCATTGCCCACCTCTGAACATGATCTTGCTCAGGCCACAGTTATCTTTGTTTGGCTGTCCCAAATATGCTGGCTATTATGTGTAGCTAGAGAACTTTAATGTTTGCATTTTAATTTTGTAACCAGCAAGCTCTCTGAATTATCTTATTGCTTATGATATTTTTTGTTTGTTCCTCTCTTTTTCCTAGATTTTCTGGGTAGAAAATAAGATGGTCTACAAATAACGATAAATTTTCTGCATTCTTTTCAATACATAAACCAAACACACTCTTCTTGTCTAATTACATTTTACTTCCAGGACAATGCTAAAAATAGTAATGGTGATATACAACCTTGCATTTTTCCTGACTTAAATGGGATTTATTAATTGTTTTCCCACCATTAAGCAGCATGTCCCAGTGCCAGCCAAGAGTCCAGGCGCAAGCCACAAAAACTAGCCTTGGTGACCTTAGGCAAGAAGTAATTTTTGGAAGAGTACCAAGTGGTTCCAACAGTCAGCAGAGGCTAAAAAACCAGACTTGGAGAATGCAAAACCAAGATTCGTCTGACTTTTATACCGTTTCTGAGACCTCCACCACTGGGCACTGCTATCTTTGACCCTACCTACCATCTCAGATGTTTCTTCCAAAATAAATAATTGTTCATTCTTTTGTTTCCTTCCTGTTTGTCTCTTGCTCATGGTTTATTTTACTTTTTATTTATTTATTTACCTATTTATTTATTTATTTATTTATTACAGAGTCTCACTCTGTCTCCAGGCTGGAGCACAGTGGCACGATCTTGGCTCACTACAAATTCTACCTTCCGGGTTCAAGCACTTCTCATGCCCCAGCCTCTCGAGCAACTTGAATTACAGGTGCACACCACCACACCCAGCTAATTTTGGTGTTTTTAGTAGAGATGGGGTGTCATCATGTTGGCCAGGCTGGTCTCTTAATTCCTGACCTCAAGTTATCCACCTGGCTCAGCCTCCCTAAGTGCTGGGATTACAGGTGTTAGCCACAGCCCCAGCCTCTGGTTCATGGTTTAAATTCCTAGATAAAAGTGTAAAAAATGCTAAGCCTAGGCTATATACCTGCAATCTCTCTACCTACTGAAAAGAAATGGACATCTCATTCCCTGGATTTCTGATGTGGGAGAAACGACTGAACTTTTCAGTGACTAACTCCATGGGAAAATTTTCCCAAATAGGGAGAATATCTAGATCGGAAATTCCCCTAAATTAACAAATATTACCTTGCAAACTCCTGGCGTTTGTTGATACATGTTAAAATCATTTTGTAATAGTCAAGTATGTTATAAGGCAATTTGGTTTTCTGAAAAAATGGGCATTGAATTTGCTTAATTTTCTCCTTTAATTGATTGACTTATTTTATGTTACTGTTTAACGTTGACTTGTATCATGTTTATTTATAGTACATAATGTATACAATACATATTTTACTCTATTATTGTAGCATATGTCATATTAATAGATTTATTAATTCTTAGCTACTCATATATTTTAGGGATGAACATCTTGATTTTAAAGTGTTTATAGACTATTGGCTTTTATTTTCATTTATGACATTTTTTCATGATTTTTGCAAGTGAGATCAAATTCAACCTATATCAAAACTTTCAATTTATTCTTAAATGATGTTGGTGAATTTTCCTTGAATCCCTTAGGCCGGTTTCTCTTGCCCTCAGACCTTCAGTTGGAGGGCTGTGTATTGAGGACTTTTCTATAGCTTAGTGGGTTGGGGGTTGGAGACTCTAGTTTCTATTCTGTCTTTTGAAATTGTAACTTTTATGAGCCAAGGTTCATTCAATCTGGTCTAGGAGATATATATAGATAGCTGTACAGTTCAGATCCCTTTCCCAATTCAAACCAGGCCTCAGGGCCTTCGCTTTCATCAAAGAGCTGCAGTTGTTCCCTTCCCCAGTATCCCTCGCTTCTCTGTAAGTCCATTTCACATCCTTACAACATATGTAGGGAACGTACAGGTGAGACCCGTGAGTTTTCCAGAGTGAGAAAGAAAGTTGTCCCAGAGTTCTTACTACCCACTTCTGGCATATTTATTTGCCCTTTAGTTTTCTACCCTGCTAGATTCCTACTCACATTTGGAAATAATCAGTTCAGAGTCATTATGAGCATTTAGGCTCCTATTTCACCTTTCCTCCCAGCAGGAGACAAACCAAATGGCAAAGACTGATAGATTTATTTTGTCTCTGTAGAGACCTCAAGGTGGTTGGATGGAGCATTTATTTTCACAGATGTTTCATTTATTTCTGGACTACCTACACATCTTTTTTATTCAGTCTTCCCAAAATTTGAGCACATTTCTAAATATTTTTTTCCCACACAACTTCATTCCTCCACCATGTTTTGGGGTAGGAGCACTAAGCTGTGGTGGGATCTAGCATTGCCATTTTTCAAACAATAGAGTGTAAAGTTTTGTCCTGTTTTCTCATTGAACTTCTGCTGGTCACCTGTCTTGATATTTTCAATCCTTGTACAAACTGTAGGTTTAAAAAATAAGGAGTTTGTATACAGCATCGTTTTGCCATTTTACCTTAGAGAATGCAAAATTAATCATTTTAAACTAATGATCTATCAACACATAAGCCGTTACAGCTTACCATTACCAAACACAATTCATACTCACAGTTTATTATTTTAATTCAGTTGTGCCATTTACTTGGTGCAGTATTATGCCACCAAAATTGTATTCAGTGCAATGTGCCCAAAACAACCTAGCTAATACTATTATTTTGAACAGCACTTTTGATTGACAGGCTATAGGAATATTGATTTGATATAAACTCTAAACTTCAAAAAAGATTGGCATGTATACTCACCATAAGTATCTGGAATTTTGATCAATAAATTCAGAAACTAGGATCAACCTGATAGCCTAGTTTCCTATTAAAATTAGGAACCTAAGAAAATTCTGGTGTTTTTGTTTTCACATCTATAGAATAGGAAGACTATGCTGTCCTAATTTCTTTCATTGGGAATTTATCTTTTAGGTGAGTTAGAATTTGCAAGGATTACCTGTGAATGAGGAACGCAAGTTGGAAAGGAAAATACGGAGATTTTTTATGATGAGGATCCACTCTTATGCAGGCTGCTTGATTGTGCGTGCTCAGAGCAGAATGTTTCAACCTCGTTAGCAACCATAAACAACAAGAAAACGGATAGATATTCAGAAGGCAATTTCTCTCCCCATAATCGCTTCCCTCGGGGCATATTCCCTCCTCCTGACTTGATCATGGGCTCTAGGTTGGAATCTTCCCTGCTTATTTGGACTACGGTATTAGTTATTACTAGGGACTATACTATATTTAGCATCTAGACATCCTCAGCTCTTCCCTGTGTGTGGACTTTCTCCCTGGTCATAGTGGAATCCTATCTATCTGCCTGGCCTCACCAAAAATCCACACTTTACACCTGTTCCACATTTTGGAAATATCTCAAGAGGTTTTTTAATGCACACAGATTTGGCAACCACAGACAGCTTTAAGTATTGAATTTTACTACTTATATGCATCCTCTTGGACTCTTGTAAAAATGCCGGCTTGATTCGGTAAGTCTGGCTACAGTGTGAGATTCTGCATTTCTAACAAGCTTCTAGGTGATGCCAGCATTACTGGCTCATGGAATTCCCTCTGAGTGGCGTGGACCAAGTAGATGGAAAATGCCCCCTTCATATGCTGGAAAGACTTAGGCTTAAATAACATTCCACTACACTTGTGCAGTTATTCAACATCTTTAGAAACATTTCTAAATTTGTGAGCTTCAGGAAAACCTTAAGCACAATTTTAGGACTATTCACAAACCTTATTATAGTTCCATTAAAAAAAAATAGCAATCAAGACTTGGAATGGTCTCTTCAGTAGGGTAATATGATATGTTGACCTGATTTAAAAGGTGTTACAGATATCAAAGCATTCCAGAAACCAATAGTATTTAAAGTAGTGTGGTGTTGTTACAAAGAAACATAACCAAAAGAAAATAATGCTATTGGAATAGAGTGATCAGTCAAAAAAGACATATATGTATATAATGTATATTATATATGAGGAGTGGGAGGAAGAAGAAGCTAGAGGGCAGAAAAGAAGGAAAGGAAGAGAGATGGAGGAAAGGAAAGAGGATAGGGGTAGGTATTAACAAATCTACTAAAAGCAAATAATATCAAGATCTTTAAAAGTGCTCATGAACTTGGAACATTTAATCTCCCATCTATGGATCAATCTTTAGGAAATACTTAGGGAGGCACATAAGTGCTCACGCCCAAATGTTCCTTTTCTCCAGGGTCACCTTTGGGTGTAAAAACCTGGAGATTACTAAAACATCTCTCGGTAGAGGCGGTATAGTATATATTGTTATTTTTTTCTTGTTTTGTGTTGTTTTATTAAGGTATCATTTATATAACATGAATGCACAGATTTTATGTGTATAGTTTAATTTTTTGACAAATATATACACTCCTGAAACCACCACTCAAATCAAGATACAAAACATTTCCTTCCCTCCAAAAGTTAGCTGTGCTCCTTCCTCAAGGGAATTCCCCTCTCGACCCCATAAAAACAATTACTATTTTGACAGCAACCACCCTAGATTAAATGGGCTTTTGTTCTGGAGGTTCCTCCATGTTGCTGTGTGTATCAGTAGATCATTAGTTGCTGAGTGGTATTCCATTCTTGAATAACTACAATTTATTGAGGCTGACATCAGCAAGATGGCAGAATAGGACATTCCAGCAGCCACTCTCCATAGAAACATCAATTTAAACAACAATCCGTTCATTAAAATACCTTCACAAGAGCCAAGGAAATCAGATGAGAGATAACAGCACCTGAGTATAGCACAGAAGTAAGAAAAGATGCACTGAAGAGGATAGAAAGAATCGTTTTACATTATCTGCACCACCTCTCCCCTAACCCCAAGCAGCACTGCCTGAGAGAGAGAGACCTGAAGCATGGGGATGAGAGGGACATGAGCACCGACTTTGTCTCAGTCTGTTCTGGCTGCAACAACATAATACCTGACACTGGGTAAAGAAATATTTTAAAGAAGGTAAATTTGGCTGGGCATAGTGTCTCCCACCTTTAATCCCAGCACTTTGGGAGGCTGAAGCAGGAGAATAGCTTGAGGCCAACAGTTTGAAACCAGCCTGGGCAAAATAGCAAGACCCCATCTCTACAAAAAATAATTTTTTTTAAATAGCTAAGCATGCTGGTGCACACCTGTGTCTACCGTCCTAGCTACTTGGTAGGCTGAGGCAGGATGATTGCTCGAGCCCAAGAGGTTGAGGCTACAGTGAGCTATGATCATGCCACTGCACTCCAACCTGGGTGAGACAGCAAGACTCATGAAGGAAAGGGTAAAAAGGGCTGAATGCTGTGTCCTCACGTTGCAGAAAAGATGGCAGGGCCAGGCAGCTCTCTGAAGCCTTTTTTGTAAGGGCATCAATCCCATTCATGAGGGAGTATAAAATAAAAATACTAGAAGAAAACATAGGGGGAAAGCTCCATGACATTTATCTGTGCAATGACTTTTGAATATGATCCCAAAAGCACAGGCAATTAAAACAAAAAAATAGACAAATTAAATTGCACCAAACTAAAAAGCTTTTGCCCAGCAAAGGAACTAATAAGCAGAGTGAAGAGATAACCTATGGAATAGGAGAAAATATTTGTAAACCATGCATCTGACAAGGGGTTAATATACAAAATATATAAGAACTCAAATAACTCAATAGCAATAAAACAAATAACCCAATTTAAAAATGGACAGAGGACCTGAAGAGACACTTCTCAAAAGAAAACATACAGATGTCCAACTGGTATGTTTTAAAAAGTGTTCAGTAGCACTGCCGAGAAATGCAAATTAAAACCACAATGAACTATCACCTCACACATGTTAGGATGGCTATTATTTTTTTTTAAAATCAGAAAATAACAAATGTTGGGGAAGATGTGGAGAAAAGAGAACTCATACACTATTAGTGGGAATGTAAATTTGGATATCCATTATGGAAGATAGTACAGAGGTCCTTTAAAAATCAAAAATATAACTGGCATATTATCCAGATATTCTACTACTGGGTATATATCCAAAGAAAATAAAATCAATATGTGAAAGAGATACCTGTAGTCTCCTATGTTCATTGCAGTATTACTCACAATAGCTGAGAGAAGGAATCAACCTAAGTGTCCATTGATGGATGAATGGAAAAACAAAATGTGGTAGATATACACGGTAGAATTCTATAATATTAAGCCTTAGCAAAGAAGAAAATTATGTCATTTGCCACAGCATGGATAAACCTGGAGGACTTTATGTTAAGTGAAATAAGTTAGACACAGAAAGACAAATGCCACATGGTCTCACTTATATGTATAATCTAAAAAAGCTTATCCCATGGAAGCAGAGTAGAATGTCGGTTACCGGAGACTGGGGGTAAGTGGGGAGGGCCGAGGAGAAAAATATTTAGTTAGATGGAGAAATACGTTCAAGAGATCTATTGTACAACATGGTGACTGTCGTAAATAACACTGTATTGTGTTTTTAAAATTTCAAAGAGAGTGAGTTTTAAGTGTTCTCACCACAAAAACATAAGTAGTTGAGGTAATGCATATGTTAATTAGCTCAACTGATACATTCCACAATGTATACATATTTCAGAGCATGATGTTGTACACTACGTGTGTATGTGTGTGTGTGTGTGTGTGTGTGGTGTAATTTCTGTTTCTTAATTTTTAAAACCTACAATGTATTTATCCTTTCTCGTCTCTTGGTTTTTAATCCCACAACTCTGCTTCATAGTTTTTGTGGAGTAGTCTGTTCTTTAAATGCCTTTGTTTCTTAGGCTTTGATCTTCCATCCTCTTCTCACTCCTGGAACAACCATGGTCAGTCTGTGACTTCAGCAGCTTTTTACAGACCAATGGGCCCCTTCTTGTCAGTACTGACCTTTCCTGAATGCTTCTGTAGCATACATGTCACTGCTCACCAGATGTCTTCACTTAGTTCCTGGTGCGACATTGGAATTAATTCCCCTCTTGATCCCTCAGCCCCTCAGGATCCTTCAGTCTCTTGAAGGGCAGGGGTACCTCACAAATGAGCATATTTGCCTGGTGCATGGTAGGAGCAAATGTCTGTTACACTGGTGCCCACGGTGAACTGCGCCTCCTGGTATTCCTGCTTTTGTATGTCCTCTCCTCTTGTATCTGGTCTGTGCCTGTGACATGCATAACCAATACAATGGAGCGAAATGACAGTGTGACTCAAACCTTTAGCTTGGTAACCAGGCCTTTACTGGGCGGACCACTGTATCTTTGCACATGCTGTTCCCTCTGCTTGGAATGGCCTTAAAATTTAAGTCTCAGAAAGGTGAATCTTATTTACAACTATAGCTGTACTGTTTAAAACAGTACATCTCATTTGGCAGTTGCTCAGTTAATATTTACTAAATGAACAAGTCAACAAATTTTCCCCCACTTTTCTCCCGGTTCCTAAAGTCTAGTCAGCTTTAATTCTCTGAAAGAAAAGTGGGCCAGTAAAATTTATAGAATACAAGAGGATTATTAAATGAAAGTTTGAAAAATAGCAGAAATATTTAGAAGGGAAACAAATTGTTGAGAGATTTCAAAGCTATTAAAAACATTAAAAAAAAGAATCCAGTAGAGAAAAGCTAGGGATGCTCATTGAAGAAAGCAGTGGGGTATAATTAAAACAAAAAGTGCCGACTGGGCCCGGTGGCTCATGCCTGTAATCCCAGCATTTTGGGAGGCTGAGGCAGGTGGATGACCTGAGACCAGGAGTTCAAAACCAGCCTGGCCGACATAGTGAAACCTCATCTCTACAAAAATACAAAAATTAGCCAGGCATGATGGCAGGTGCCTTTAATCCCAGCTACTCAGGAGGCTGAGGTGGCAGAATCGCTGGAACCTGGGAGGCAGAGGTTAGAGTGAGCCGAGATCACGCCCACTCCACCTAGGCAACAGAGAAAGACTCTGTCTCAATAAATAAACAAACAAACAAACAAATAAATAAATAAATAAAAAGTGCTAAACTCCCCCAAAAGATGAATAAAATAAACGATATTAACGACCAAAATGAGTAGTGTGTATTCTTATTGAAAAAGTTCTCATCAGAATACACAAAAACACACATACACACACACCTAGTATGCTCATACATACATATACATACAATATGGAAATACAAGTATATACACTCCACACACAGGCAAACACTGAAAATCATAATCGTATTCACACACTCATACACCCTCAAATGCACCTACATTCACACACAAATGCACATACATAAATACACACATCCACATGCTGACATACACACACATAAAGAGTTCATGTGCTTTCACGCATACATGCATGCTAACAAATATGCCAGACAAGGCAGCAATGCCTTACAAAGAGTAATTCTGCTGTTTCAGAAAGCTCTGGTATAAAATGGTAACACCTTTTCAGGAGGCAACCTCTGTCAATAAAATGCCAGAATTTGAGGAAATCTCACTGATGGAGCTGGACATAGCACACGGACGATTTGCTTGCACCACACTCGGAAGTGTGGCCTCATGAAATGAAACCTACCTGGAAGGGAAAGGGTAGCCTTTTGAACTGCATGCATGGACTCACCCTGGATACAAGATCCAAAGCTATACCAGGAGAGCACTGGCGGCCGGGGCCCACTGGTGGGTGCTGCACTTGCTGGAGACATCAGTGTTGTCCCATTTCCTCTCTTGACCACCTCAGAGAACTTTCTCCACTCCAAGGAAGCAGCCAGGCTGGAGCTGGGGGACGGGTCCACAGCACACACACTGATGGCCAAGGGGACGTGGAACCCACAGGAAAAACACTGCAGAAATGCGCCATGATGGTCTAGATCCTCAAATCACACTTTCCCTATTGAGAGGATTTTCCTGTGGCCCTTATTCATGCCAAGTCCAGTTTTTCCAAGGCCATCGTTTCACATTAATATTCCTTGAGATGATTTGACTCTTGGGTCAATTTTTACTCAATTTTTCATTGTTTTATTTTCTGCTGATTATTCCTATCAAGTCTAATTTTTCTCAACCATTGCAGTTTTCAACACTTCCTTTATACTTTTTTAAAGTTTTTCCTGTAGAGCAAATGTTACAATGTGAAGTTGCCACACTGTCAAGTTGATTTTGTGTTGATAATTTCTGCCAGTGATAGCTATTGTCAATTGGATGACTTAAATTTATTTTTCACCTAATCCACTTAAAAAATGTGATCAATGTCCTCACCTATGACAGAATTTCTCTTCTGTCCAGGATTAACCTATTTTATTCCCAATCCAACTCTTTGGTATAATTCTGGTCATTTTGCAGATGGCTCACAGTGCTCCATGAGATGTCAGCAGAACACAATGGCAAAAAGCAGAAGTCAGAACTGTGGGATGAGGCTGGGCATGGTGGCTCATGCCTGTAATCCCAGCAATTTGGGAGGCCGAGGCGGGCAGATCACCTGAGGTCAGGAGTTCAAGACCAGCGTGGCCAACGTGGTGAAACCCAGGCTCTACTGAAAATACAAAAGTTAGCCAGGTGTGGTGATGCACATCTCTAATCCCAGCTACTTGGGAGGCTGAGGCAGGAGAATCGCTTGAACCCGGGAGGCGGAGGTTGCTGTGAGCCAAGATTGAGCCACTGCACTCCAGCCTGGGCGACACAGCGAGACTCCATCTCAAGATAATAATAATAACAGTGGGGTGAAAACTAAAATGAGGAGCTGAAAAGTCCTTTTTAAGGGCAAGCAGCTTTAGGCGGGCCCGCACGTAAAGCGGCACGTAGTCCCCTTATAACCTGTATTCATGCATTCTGCCATGATTTTCCATAACACACAAACCTAAAATACAGTGACCTGAAATAAATGTTCATTTGCATATGGGTCCATGGATCAGCTGTAGGTCAATCAGCTGGGCTGGGCTGGACTCTAGGCTTGGGTCAGTTTCAGGTTTGCTCCTCGTTATTTTCCCTCTGGGACTGAGCTGAATGAGCCATAGCCATGTGGGGCATCCTCTTCTCATGGTGGACTCAGAAACTCAAGAAGGCAAGCTGCAACATGGCAGACCTTTTGAAGCCTCTATGCAGAGCTGTCATTATAGACAGTCACATGGTCAAACCCCAAATCAAAAGGGTCGGAAGCAAAGTCTTCCCACAAGGAAGACATACCAAGGCCATGGAGAGAGAGAATTGTAAACAATACAATCTACCATACAGCTTTTTTTTTCCTAGTGTAAGGGGGCCAGATTTCCATAAATATACAGCAGAACAGAAAATAATATCTTCTCAGGTGACCCCATGTTTCTGCCTACATATACATGCATATATATATATGAAAAAATTTCTGTGTTGAATTCTTCCTCGCTGAGCACCCTGGTACAATAACTACATAATGAAAATTCTGAGTGTTCCTTGAGAAAAACAAAGGGTCTCCTGATTAAGCTACATTGAAAGTATTTACTTCCGGCTGATTTTACTTATAACTGAAGCCCTCTGTATCTCTATAGTTTTCTCTCTACTATCTGAGAGTCCCCAAAGAAATCTGGGTTTGCAACGTGCACTCACTTAGCCTGGAGCCAGCTAGCAGGTTGTCAGAGCTATTTAGCTGGCCAGTGATGGGGACCTGCCCTTGAATGATGGGGTTATATCATTTGAGGTGAAAGAAGAGGCATAGTGAGGAAGAAATTATTAAGATGTGACTGTAGGCTGAGCATAGCAGTGAAGGGAGGCAAAGGTCAAGGAAGAGTCTTCTAAGTTCGAAGAAAGGAAGATTAGCGGTCTCAATAAAAAAAAAAAAAGAATTCTTGGAAAAGACCATTTTAGTGTCGCAAACTTTTAGAGCCAAGTTCTTATATGAATCCATGACTGGGGAGAAACCTTCTGGTGATCGGACATTGAGAATGACAAGCAGTTGTCACATTCCGCAAGTAGCTGACATTACAGTCAGCTCTGGTAAAAAGGTCCCTTTTTTGCTTTTCACAGACTTTCTTTAAAAAGTAAGAAGTATGTTCTTATAGGAAGGAAGGGCCAGAATGTCTTACTTGACCTGATTTTCTGGGTATTTTGGGAAATAAGAATGTTGTAAATGCCTGGAACATCTTGAAACTTCTTCCCGATACTAACATTTCCCCTCTACTGCCACCAGTCAGCCCCCGACCCCAAGTCCCAGTCCTCTGGTTCCCCAAACTAGAACCTAACTCATCTCTTATTGTCCTGTTTGCGTCCATGTTGAATAGTATTAGTATCAATGAAACTCTGTTTTAATAAATATGTTTCCACTGAGCTGGCCAAAATAAATATCCACCACAGCTTCCAACACATACTTAGTGCCTTATCATTATTCTTCCAAGAGAATTATCCTAACCCCCAAACCACTCAGTTCCTGAAGACCACTTATGCCACTATTTAATGACATCCTTGTGTTTTATATATGAGTGTAAGGCAGCAGCTACGCTCTGGCAAAAAGCAAAAAAAGTGCCATAAGCGTGTGTATACGCTGGATTCCTGCCTTTTTCCCTCCTTCCCTCCTTCCCTCCCTTCCTTTCTTTCTTCCTTCCTTCTTTTCACTGTTATACATCAAAGCATCTGATATATGCCTGGTACTGAGGGTACAGCAGCAAGCAAAATGAAATCTTTAATCTTTGGAGCCTATATTCTAGAGGTAAGAAATAATTGATATACAGTATACAGCCACACCTAAGGGATCATGCAGGTCCATTTCCAGACCACTGCGATCAAACAAATATTGCAATAAAACAAGTCATATAGTTTTTTAGTTTCCCAGGACATTTAAAAGTTATGTTTATACTATACCATATTCTAATAATGTGCAATAGCATTATGTCTAAATAACAATGCATATACCTCAATTAAAAATAGTGTACTGCTTAAAAAAATCATCTGAGCCTTCATTATCTCTTTGCTTATAAAGGGTCTTGCCTCAGTGTTGATTACTACAGACTGATAAGGGCTGTGGTTGTTGAAGCCTGGGGTGGCTGTGGGAAATTTTAAAAATAAGACAAAAATGACTTTTGCCACATTGATGTATTTTTCCTTTTGTGAAAGACTTCTCTATAGCATAAGATGTTGTTTGATAGCATTGTACCCACAGAAGAACTGTCAAACCTAGAGTCAATCCTCCTAAACTCTGCTGCTGCTTTATTAACAAAGTTTATTTCATATTTTAAATCCTTTGTTGTCATTTGAACAATGTTCATAGCATCTTCACCAGAAGTTGATTCTTTTTTTTTTTATTATTATTATACTTTAAGTTCTAGGGTACATGTGCATAGCGTGCAGGTTTGTTACATATGTATACATGTGCCATGTTGGTGTGCTGCACCCATTAACTCGTTATTTACATTAGGTATATCTACTAATGCTATCCCTTCCCCCTCCCCCTCCCCCACAATAGGCCCCAGTGTGTGATGTTCCTCTTCCTGTGTCCAATTGATCTGATTGTTCAATTCCCACCTATGAGTGAGAACATGTGGCGTTTGGTTTTCTGTTTTTGTGATAGTTTGCTGAGAATGATGGTTTCCAGCTGCATCCATGTCCCTACAAAGGACACGAACTCATCCTTTTTTATGGCTCCATAATATTCCATGGTGTATATGTGCCACATTTTCTTAATCCAGTCTGTCACTGATGGACATTTGGGTTGATTCCAAGTCTTTCCTATTGTGAATAGTGCCGCAATAAACATATATGTGCATGTGTCTTTGTAGCAGCATGCCTTATAATCCTTTGGGTATATACCCAGTAATGGGATGGCTGGGTCAAATGGTATTTCTAGTTCTAGATCCTTGAGGAATCGCCACACTGTTTTCCACAATGGTTGAACTAGTTTACAGTCCCACCAACAGTGTAAAAGTGTTCCTATTTCTCCACATCCTCTCCAGCACCTGTTGTTTCCTGACTTTTTAGTGATTGCCATTCTAACCAGTGTGAGATGGTATCTCATTGTGGTTTTGATTTGCATTTCTCTGATGGCGAGTGATGATGAGCATTTTTTTATGTGTCTGTTGGCTGTATAAATGTCACCAGAAGTTGAATCTATCTCAGGAAACCACTTTCTTTGCTTATCGATAAAAAGCAAGTCTTCAGTTGTTAAGTTTTATAATGAGATTGCAGCAATTTAGTAACATCTTTAGGCTCCACTTCTAATTCTAGCTCTCTTGTTATTTTCACCACAACTACAGTGACTGTCTCCACTGAAATCTTGAACCCCTGAAAGTCTTACATGAGGTTTGGAATCTAATTCCTTCAAATTCCTGTTGATGTTGATATTTTGACCTCATCCCACGAATCACAAATGTTCTTAATTTCATCAAGACTTGTGAATTCTTTCCAGAAAGCTTTTGTTTACTTTGCCCAGATCCATCAGAGGAATTGCTATCTATGGCAGCTATTACCTTATTAAACGTATTTCTTAAATAAGACTTGAAAGTCAAAATTAGTTCTTGATCCATGGGCTGAAGAATGGATGTTGTGTTAGCAGGCATGAAAACAATATTTATCTCCTTGTACACCTTCAGCAGAGCTCTTGGGTGACCACGTGCATTGTCAATGAGCAGTAATAGTTTGAAAGGCATCATTTTTTCTCAGCAGCAGTCCTCAAGAGTGGGCTTAAAACATTCAGTAAACCATTCTGCAAACAGATATGTTGTCATCCAGACTTTGTTGTTTCATCTATAGAGCATACACAGAGTAGACTTAGCCTAATTCTTAAGAGCCCTAGAATTTTTGGAATGGTAAATGAGCATTGGCTTAAGCTTAAAGTCACCACCTGCATTAGCTTCTAACAAGAGAGCCAGACTATCCTTTGAAGCTATAAAACTGGCCATTGACTTCTCCACTCCAGCTATGGAAGTCCTAGATGACATCTCCTTCCAACAGAAGACTGTTAGATCTGCACTGAACATCTTTTATTTAGTGTAGCCACTTTCAACAATGATCTTAGCAAGATCAGGATAACGTGCTGCAGCTTCTGATCAGCATTGCTGCTTCACTTTGCACTTTCATGTTATGAAGATGGCTGATTTCCTTAAACTTCAGGAACTAACCTCTACTAGCTCCAGAGTTTTCTTCTGCAGCTGCTTCACATCTCTCAGGCTTTCTAGAATTGAAGAGATTTAGGGCCTTGCTCTGGATTAGACTTTGGCTTAAGGGAATGTTCTAGCTGTTTGATCTTCTATCCAGACCACTAAAACTTTCTACATATCGGGAATAAGACTGTTTGGCTTTCTTATTATTCATGTGTTCACTGGAGAAGCACTTTAAATCTCCTTCAAGAACTTCTTGTTTACATTCACAATTTGTTTAACTTTGGCACAAGAGGCCTAGCCTGTTTAAGCTTTCAATATGCCTTCTTCACTGAGCTTAATCATTCCTAGCTTTTGATTGAAAGTGACAGACATGTGACTCTTTCAGTTGAATACTTAGAAGCCATTGTAGGTTTATTAATTGGCCTAATTTCAATATTATTGTGTCTCAGAGAATAGGGAGGCCTAAGGAAAGCAAGAGAGATGGGGAAACAGCCAGTCGGTGGAGCAGTCAGAACATGCACATTTATCAATTCAGTACGCTATCTTATATGGGCACAGTTTGTGGCACCCCAAAACAATTACAATAGTAACATCAAAGATCTCCGATCACAGATCACCATAAAAGAAATAATGGTCATGAAAAAGTTTGAAATCGAGAGTTACCAAAATGTGACAGGGACACGATGTGAGTACGTGCTATTGGGAAAATGGTGCCAGTAGATTTGCTCAGGTAGGGTTGCCACAAACCATTAATTTGTAAAAAAAAAAAAAAAAAAAAGTAATACTGGTGAAGTACAATAAATCAAAGCACCAATGAAATGGGGTATGCCTGTAGATAGAGAAAGAGAGAGAGAGAGAGAAGAGAGCGAGATCAACACATACATACATGATGTAGTGATAAGCACTCTCTAGGAGGATTATCCCATGGATAGCAAACAGCAAATGCTAAAGTCTTACATTTTAAGACTATTTTCCAAAGTTATTGACAAATTTTCTTTTTGGTGGGAATGCTTGGTAAGTTTTAGACCTATAACATCAATTGAATTCATTGAATATGAAAATCAGTGTTTAATTTCATTCAAAAAATGTTAACTTATACTCAGTTCTCCAGGGTCTTCTGATCTAGTTGGAGACAGAAATAGACACACACGGAAGAACAAAGAAGCATAGGCCATTTTGGAGTGCAATCGACCCCATTCCTCCCAAGAAATACATTCTGACTTTCTATAGAGCTGATGCCTGAGTTCACAATAATAGATGAATAAGATATTAATTAATAGAAACCTATATTTCTCATACTTATTTTCATACAAGATGGTTCAGGTAAGGAATCAAAGGGAAGAGATAAAGAAATAAAGTGGAGGAAGGTAAAGAGAAATCTGACTAGTTTACAACCTTGTCTACAGCAGCAGAGATGCTCTGTAAAAAAAGATGTTACAACCACTAAGTTTGGAAAATGTAGTATTGAGAGACTTGCACCATACATCAGCAAAATAAAAGTTCTGAGATGTCCTGCAGATTAAAAAACAGAACCATTTCTTTACGTGAAGTCTATTTACATTCTCACCGAATGCAAATGTGACTGGGGCTAGTCAGATTAAAAAACTTTTATTAAGGCAGCATCCCCAACCTTTTTGGCACCAGGGACAAGTTTCCTGAAAGACAGTTTTTCCACAGAGTAGGGGTAGGGGGATGGTTTTGGGATGAAACTGTTCCACTTAGGGTCATCAGGCATTAGATTTCCATAAGAATCAGGCAACCTAGAACCCTTGCATGTGCAGTTCACAATAGGGTTCCTGCTCCTATGAAAATCTAATGCCCCGCTGATCTGACAGGAGGTGGAGCTCAGGAGGTAATGCTGGCTTGCCCCCTGTTTCTGTGGGGCCTACTGTGTGGGCTGTTTCCTTGGACTGGGGAGCCCAGCATTAAGAAATGTAAAATGACGATTATATTTTCAGGGATCATTTCTATAGTTTGTCACTAGGGAAGTTTTTCTGAATGTGTAGAGCACCAGAAACATGAGGAAGAGGAGCAGGGTTCTCTCCTGACTGTGAAGCTGGCTCTTGGCGCTGCTTTCCTGCAACTGCTATTTGCCGTTGGTGATTGTGGAGAGTCAGAGGGAGAGGATGCAGTCTGAGTGGTTTCTGCTATAGAAAGAAACAGAGAAAGGCAGGAAGGGAGGGAAGAAGGAGGGAGGAAGGAAAGAAAGGAGGGAAGGAGGAAAGAAAGGAGGGAGGAAGGAAAGGAAAAAGGGAGGAAAGAAAGGAGGGAGGAAGGAAAGGAAAAAGGGAGGAAAGAAAGGAAGAAGGGAGGCAGGGAAGTAAGAAGGGAGGGATGGAGGGAGGAAGAAGGGAGGGAGGAAGGAAGGAAAAGAGGGAGGGGGTAAGGAAGGGAGGGAGGGAGGAGGGAAGGAAGGAAAGAAGGGAGGAAGGAAGGAAGAGAGGGAGAGAGGGAGTAGGGAAAGGAGGGAAGGAAGGGAGGGAAGAAGGGAGAAAAGCAAGAAGGAAGGAGAGAAGGAGGGAAGGAAGGGACGGAAGAAGGGAGAAAAGCAAGAAGGAAGGAAGGAAAGACGGAAGGAAGGAAGGAGGGAAGAAAGGGAGGAAGGAAAGAAGGAGAGAAGGAGGGAAGGAGGGAGGGAGAGAGGGGGAGAGGGGAAACAAAAGAAAAAAAGAAAAGAAGAGAAAAGAAAAGAAAAGAAGAGACAGGGAAGTAAGGATTGAATTTTCTCCTAATACCAACCATGTCTCTGAGCTCTAGATCAGGAGAATCCAGATCCGCTTCACTGTTTGTGTAAATTCACCACCTGGTACCTCCCAATTCTTAGGGCAAATGTCCTCTGTCCATGATAAATGGTAACCAATACATCAAGAAACGTTCTGAGTAAGTTAATTATGACACCTTTTTCACAGACTCAGGTTAGTTTCCAACTTATTGTCAACTTAAATAGGTTTCAGTAGAAAGCTATTAATTTCTGTTGACTGAGAAGAAATAGAATTATTACCTTGTTTATCAAAAGAGCCAATTTGTCTGTCTCCCTAAATGTATTCATTAAAGTAAAAAGGTTACTTTTTATTCCTGTCATTGGAAGATTGTGGCTTATTGTCGTTCCAGTTGTTTTTTCAGATAAAAAATAGTTCAGAATACTGTTGCTATCTACACCTTCCTTGAGTGTTCTGAGGAAATGTTTGTGGGCACTAACTGTAAGAGAGTTTACAGTCTGAAGCTGGCCACCAATGCTGAGCAGAGAAGCTCTGCTGAGGATGTGGCTAGATTAAACTATCCATTGGAGAACATCTTAAACTGAGTCTTCAGGAGCTGATCCTGAACAGGAATTTATCAGGAATTTATTAAGGAAGTGCCCCAGGAGAAATCAGTGAGGGAATGGAGTCGCAAGACACGAGAAGGGGAAGTCATTTAGCAAAAGTGCAATTCTGGGGAGGATCCCAGCCTCTGCTCATCCTGCAGGAGAGCTCTAGAGCATAAATTACATCTCAGAGTTTGTACTGACAGGAGGCAAAGGAGCTAGGCTCTCATATCTCCATGCTCATCAACCTTTGCTAAGGGCCATCCCAAAGAGTCTGAAACCAAAAGCACTTCAAAATCCACACATGTGGGCAAAGTGGCTCCAGTAGCACAATGACAGGCCTCCAGTGACAGATACTCCTTGACAGTGTCAAGGTAAAGGACATTAAAAGCAAAATCAAACAGAAACAAAGGTAGGAGTAAAGGAATGGTAAAGGGGATTAATGAGATGTGGGCAGGGCACCTAGAGTGCCTAGAGAAAGTTGTGTAGAGTCCCATGTAACCCCTACCAAGTCAACTATCATTGCATCTAGGCCATGAGTATGTAACTCAGTTTCTCTCCTCTTTTACTTCCAATAATATCTATCCCTTTCCTATGCAAATGGGTTCAATATAATCAAATGTAACTCTTCTTCCTCATAAAGGAGTAAATGCTTTTAGTATAGTTGCATTGCTTTTACAGTTTTTTTCTCTTTGAGTCTGGATATAATAGCTTCTTTGCAACAATCCACCTCTACATCTTATTTTTATTGTATGATTATATGTTTGCATTGTACAGATACTGGGATGGACTTTTATGGAAAGGCCAGTTCAAAGCTCTGAACAGAGGTGCAAAACTGGCTGCCTGAATGCCAATGGACTCTGTGCCACTTGCTTGCACCCAAGTGGATTTCTACAGGGAGGAGTATTTCACTTTCCTCCAGTGGAAGTGCCATCTGTTAGTACTCCAAAAAGTAGCATTGATCTATGATTCATTAGCTTATGTATATTCTAATACAATTTGAGTGTTAAAATCATTTTTTCAGACCTATGTGGATCTTGTGACTCATTTTGGAATATTTTCTCCTTATTTCCATTTTATTATTTGACTCCAGAATCAAAATTAAAATCTGCAATGAATATTTTATGGCCCACACTGTCTCTTGGTTCTCTTATGCATAGTACAAAGTATTTGCAATTAAATGAAGCCAAATGAAAGATTTCAGAAAGTAATACTAGTGAAAACTAAAGAAGCTTGAAAAGGTTGAATTTCCAGTCCATGGAATTTTTATTCATATATAACTCATACCTTCCTTTAGAACCAGGAACAGTATTTACTTCGCTAACTCTCATCCTGTCTAATATAGCAGGCCCTCCATAGAACAAGCCCCATACATATTTCTGGGTGTGCCCCATACTTGCTCTCAAACAAATATTGTTAGAAGTCTAGCAGCTGCCTCCATTTCCTTTTTCTTCCACTCCAAGCCTCCTCAGGGTAATTTCGAGTTTGAGGAGGCTCTAGAAAGATGTTGGTCTCATCTCTGGAATCCCCTTCGTATACACTCTTGTTGTATATACTGTTGTGTCTTGGCTAATGTTCGGGAATCCTCCCCAAAACCAAATTCAGGAGGCAGTGAGATAGTACCAGATATTCAGGGAGCCCTCAAGTAATATTAAACATTGGAGCTTTAGTATTCATCCCAGTGTTTGCTTATGAAACTCCTCTTTCCTAGGACAAAAACAGAGGCAAGAATCTGAATGTAAACCAGAAAAGACTTCATGAAAGTCAAGAGACTTAGTGAAGATTTCACTAGGGAAGTAGGGAGTAAGTCTTCACTAAGTCCCAATACTTTTAGGGTTACTTTGGAGCCTTGATGGAGGAGACAAAGGAAACAAAAGAGCATACTGCCATGTGCTACAGGGCACAAATAGGCCTCACAAAGAGAACCCCACTATGTATGCATTTTCTGAGTAAGTGCATCAATGGAAATAAGAAAGTCTTATTTGGCATATAGTATTAACACAGTTTTGGGGAAAAACAGCTATTGCAGTTTAGACTGAAGTGTCAAGTGCCATAAAAACTATAGATGCATCCCTTTGTGTAAAAGTATATTGAAAATACCCCTTTCAATCAGCTTCTTCCCACCCACTGTGTGTTTCTCCAGCTCCCACACTGGCTTGGAGAATGTCAAAGAAATTTGTTTCAAACTGTCTGTCACAGTAATAAAATACTTTTGTTGCTGCTGGCTGTGTCATAATAAACTACAGTTACACAGGGTTAAAGGAGTCAAAAAACTTACTGAGAGATTATAAGATTGAACCAGCCAGTCGTGATGGCTCACATCTGTAATCCCAGCACTTTGGGAGGCTGAGGCGGGGGGGATCATGAGGTCAGGAGTTCAAGACCAGCCTGACCAACATGTTGAAACCCGTCTCTACTAAAAATACAAAAATTAGCCAGGCATGGTGGTGTGTGCCTGTAATCCCACCTACTCAGGAGGCTGAAACAGGAGAATCACTTGAACCTTGAACCTGGGAGATGGAGGTTGCAGTGAGCCAAGATCACGCCACTGCACTCCAGCCTGGGCAACAGAGTGAGACTCTGTCTCAAAAAAAAAAAAAAAAAAAATCAATGGAACCATTTGCTTCCATATTTAGTTAATGGCAAAGAGAGAGTCTGACTCCTAGCAGGATAGAAAGAGAGATAAAGTCAAGAGAAGAAAAATGTTGAAAAGCCTTAGAATTCTTGAGTCAGGAAGAAAATCTTGGCAATCAGTTAGTGAGATAGTTTCAGAAAGTCTGAAACTATCAACACAGAGTAGTTGAGGTAGGAAACTAGATTAGTCAATGCCATAGCAGAAGCATCTCATGAATTTGACCATATTAGAAGTAGTAACAGTACTACCTAACATACCTCCTCAAAGCTCTGTCATTTAAAATAATAAGCACATGTTTAGTCCTTGAATCTGAGAGTTGGGAATTTGTACTGGGCTCAGCTGGTTGGTTCTTCTGCTCTCAGCTTGGCTCTAAACATGTGTGGAGGATGGCTTGCTGTGTGGAGAATGGCTTGCTGTTAGCTCATCAAAACTGGGTGACCTGGGTATCCTCCACGTTTGTCATTCTCCAGCAAACTAATCCTGCTGTCTATGGCAATGATAGAGCTGCAAGAGAGACCAAGACCATTTCATGCCTCTGCTTGCATCACGTATGCCAGCATCCTGTTGGGCAAACCAAGTCACATGGCTGAGCCTAGAGTCAAGGGGCAGAGCAGGTTTCCCGCAATGGGAAATTATATTACAAAGTCAAATGGCAAAGGACTGGGAACAAGGAGAGAAGAGTACTGGGTTATCTTTGCACTTTAGCCCATTAGTCATTCTGGGCTTATATCGATTTGTCATTTCAGAACTTTATGAGCAAAACAATTTTCAGGTACAGTTTATGCTTAGAATAAAGCTGAGAACCCTATTGTATGAAAGATATTTTTAACCAGCTGTGTACAGGAGAATAATAATTAAAATGATGATAATTTCAAAACATGAATACACCTCAATCTGTTTTCTTGGGGGAACCCTTAAATAGAGCATTTCATGTTTGTTATTTAACAATTTCATATGTGCCATGAGTCTCACAGCAATATTTAGGAATTAGCCTCACAACAGCCTGGAGAGAGCAGTGCTATGATTATTTCAGTTTATTGTGGAGGTGGTTAAGATGGCAGATGTGTACCAGCAATACCAAACTAAGTAACTAAAATATGGAAAGTTTCAAGGGTCCCCTGAGTGTTCAGTTTATACAAGCAAATATATTTCTGGCTGAACTGACTGATTATTGGACTGAAGTAAATAAATTAAACAGATGTTTTAGCGACATGTTTTCACAGCTTCAAAGCATAATAAGAATTTTTAAAACACTCATTTATTTGCTTCAAATTGCAACAGATGAGTCAGTATTACAACTCACAACTTATAGGTTGTAGGTGAGGTGAATCACTCTATGACCTCAAATATATAACTGTAGTAAGCTTGGGGTATCATACTGTTTTAAATTGGGTTCCTCCAAAAGCAGTCCTGAGACAATAATTTCAGGAAACGTAATCCAATGGTACAAGCACAAAATGCAGCTACTGTCCAGGCTGAGGGAGAGAGGTGGCCAGTGAAGGAACCAAGAATGAGCAGAGGGACCCCTGTGTCCCCAAGGCAAAGATTGAGGTGAGGCCACTTATAATATTGTAATTTTCAGTTATATATACATATACACTCACACACATATATACATACATATATGTGTTAGTCCACCTTTCCTGGTGTAGAGCTACTAAAACCCTTGGAATCTCTAGTGATAAGAGTGTCTTTTGTATGCTAATGAAAAGAATGGTGGCTGGGGACCCCAAGGTAGCTTTAGGACGGAGGCTGTTCACCAGAAAGACCTAGGCCAAATTACAGGGTTGAGACTTCTGGGAGGGAAGTGAAGTCTGAGTTTATCACCAATGGCCAATGATTTAATCAGTCATGCATGGATAATGAAGCTTCCATAACAACACAAAATGACTGATGTTGGGGAGCTTCTGGATAGCCGAGCACATGGAAATTCTTGGACAGTGGTGTCCCTAGGGAGAGCAGGGAAGCTCTGTGCCTCTTCCCACATAACCTCGCCCTATATATCTCTTCTTTCTGGCTGTTCGTCTGTATTGTTTATTATACCCTTTATTAATAAATGGATAAACTTAAGTAAAGCGTTTCCCTGAGTTCAGTAAATCACTATAGCAAATTAATCAAGCCTGAGCAGGGGGTTGTGGAAACCTTCTAGTTACAGCCAGTCCGCCAGAAGTTTAGGTGACAAACTATTACTTGCTATTATTAATTCTTACCGTGAGAAACCTGCTCTGCCTCTTGACTCTGGGCTCAGCCATGTGACTTGGTTTGACCAATAAGATGTTGACATACACGATGCAAGCAGAAGCCTGAAATGGGCTTGTATATTGGTGCTTACTCTCTCTTGCAGCTCCATCATTGCCGTGGACATTTGGGTTAGTTGACTGAAGGATGGAAGACGTGGAGCATAGCCAGGTCACTCAGTTTTCATCAGCTAACAACAAGCGATCCCCCACACAGCAAGCCATCCCCCACATGTGTTTGGGAATTATCCTCACAACAATCATATGGAAAAGAAGCTCAACATCACTGATCATTAGGGTAATGCAAATCAAAACCACAATGAGATCTCATCTCACATCAGTCAGAATGGCTATTATTAAAAAGTAAAAAAATAACAGATGCTAGTGAGTGAGTTTGTGGAGGAAAAGGAACAGTTATACACTGTTGATGGGAGTGTAAATTAGTTCACCCATTGTGAAAGACTGTGTCAAAGATCTGAGGACAGAAATACCATTTGAGCCAGCAATCCCATTACTGGGTATATACCCAAAGGAATATACATCATTCTATTATAAAGACACATGCACACATGTGTTCATTGCAGCACTATTCACAACAGCGAAGACATGGAATCAACCTAAATGCCCATCAATAATAGACTGGATAAAGAAAATCTGCTGCATACATGTTACAGGATCCTTGCGGTGCCACTTTTCTGACTGGAAGCCTCTGTGGCCGGTGGCATCTTTGCCTGAGTTTTGCTGGAACCCACCTGGCCTGGCAGGCTGTGCTTGGCTTATGCTACTGGCCTGGATCCCACGCCTGCGAAGGGCCTGGATCCACACCTGCCAAGGGTGAGTCAGGTGTGGAGCGGCGAGCGGTGTGTGAGCAAGTGTGGGGTCCAGCCACTGCACAGTCAGACAAGCTGGCTGCTGCAGCGGCTCAGGCAGCTCCAGGTGTTGGCACAGGCCCCAGCTCTCTGTGAGGCTGCAGCTGGACCACGCACACTGCAAGCAGCTTCCACGGCTGGCACCGGGGAATGTGGTGGCACTCGGAAGCTTGGAGACACCAGGAACCATAAGGCCCCAAAGAGGGAGTCACAGTCCTCGTTCAGGGAGCTTCCAGGTCCGGGTTCCCCAAAGGGCCACAGAGCTTCTCTCCTTCTCTTTACCTGCAAGGTAGTGAGCAATGAGCACGTCTAGCCCTGTTCCTGTTACAGCTCTTTTAGCCTCGCCATTCAGTGGGTCTGGAGTTCTTGTCCTGCAATCAGGAAGAACGAGGTACGCAGACAAGTGATGGGCGAGCAAGGTGAAGAGGAGCTTTATTTAGCAATAGAACAGCTCAGAGGAGACACGCAGGGGGCAGCTCCTTTCTGCAGCCAGGGTGTCCCATCAAATGTTCAGCTCCTAGCGGAGAGGGTAGTTTCTCTCTGCAGGCAGATTGTCCCAGGAAGTGTTTAGCTCCCAGCAGAGAGAGTAGCTCCTCTCTGCAGCTCGTCGTTCCATCATCTGCTCAGCTCTGGCTGAGCCCTGGGCTTTTTATGGGCCTCAGAGGGGAAGACGTATGTGAGGTTTGGTCCATGGGCGGCCACGGGTGACCGGAAGGCCCCACAAGTTCTCACTCTGGTCTGCAGGACAGGCAGCCTGGCCCCAGCCTTCAGGCTCTCCCTGGCTTGAAGGTGGGAACTTACTGGGGACCCGCCCCCTTCCACCCAGGAACCCAGGAGTCTTCCTGCCTCCTGACGCTGTCCATGGCTTCCAGACTGCTAGCACCAAGGGTCACCTGCAGGCCAGCAGGTAGCTGCCCTTAGTCCCACCTTGGCATCCCCGCTGAACTCTTCAGCAACCAAAGCCTAGAGGGGACCGAAGCGGCAGGGGGATGGTGTTGTCAGTGCTGCCATGAGCATAGGCAAACCCAGCCAGCTTGTGACAGCACCTGGGCTTGGCCCTAACCCTGCTCCGAGATTGAAGCGAGCGCAGGGGCAGGAAGAGGCCAGGCAGCAGGAGCAGGCACCCCCAAGTCTGCAGGGGTAGTGGGGGACTTCCTGAGTCCCCAAGGGTGCACAGTGCAGAGACATCCAAGTCCTGCACCTGGGAGAGTGAGGCACCTGCCCGCTCCATGGAGTGTACAGGCAGCCCTGGCTGTGCTTCCTTGCAGCCTGGGGTAAGGGCTCCAGGTCCTCCCTGGGTCCCTCTCTGCCCGCCCGTACCTGACCGCACTGCTCCCCAACTGGCTGATGGCTCGGCTGGGCTCCATCATGGCGGCCCCCGGGACAGCGGGCTCCGGGAGGGTTTGCACTTGTCCCTGGCTCCCGCCCGCTCCATGGAGCATGGAAGCGCGCGGGACCTAGCTCTGTCTCCCACCCTGCACCTTCCCCGCAGCAGCGGTGGGTGACAGTGGTTAACAGGGAGCCAGGGTCTGGAGCGGCAGAGGCTCCAGCCCTGCTGGCAGGTCCAACCTGGCTGTGTGAGGGTGATGGCGGTATCGTCAGCTGCCTTGGGAATGCAAGGCGCAGGGGACCCATCTCTTCCACTGCTGCTCCCGCAGCCGCTACTGCCGCCACTGTCACACCTCCCTGCTGCAGCCAGTGCGGTGGCAGCGGCCACCCTGGACGCCCACTGCTGCCATCATATACACCGTGGAATACTATGCAGTCATAAAAAGAATGAGACCTTGTCCTTTGCAGGACCATGGATGGAGCTAGAGACCATTATCCTTAGAAAACTAACACAGGAACAGAAAACAAAATGCTGCATGCTCTCACTTGTAACTGGGAGCTAAATGATGAGAACGCAAGGACGCATAGTGAGGAACAACATACATCAGGGCCTACTGGAGAGTGGAGAGTGAGAAGAGGGAGAGGATCAGGAAAAATAACTAGTGAGTACTAGGGTTAATACCTGGTTGATTAAATAAACGGTACAACAAACCTCCATGACACAAGTTTACCTACGTAGCAAACATGCACTTGTACCTCTGAACTTAAAATAGAAGTTTATATATATTATATTAAAATCTAGCACCTATTTCTTGTTACCTTTTCTTTAGTGTGGATACTAGAAAATTTAAAATTACATGGGAGACTCACATTTGTAGCTCACATTGTACTTCTCCTGGATGGATGCTGCCTTAGAAAAGCCACATATAAGTGGATACTCAATAAATATTTGATGACTAAATTAATAAGGTGGGCATCGTTTTTCTAGAGATTCTAAAATGTTTGAATTTCACTGTCTAGTATGTTGCTGTTTTTTTTAATTTGGGGACTAATATGTGGTTATCAACTTTTTAATTTTACCTAAAGCAAACATAAAACCGAAAAAGTCATCTACTATAAGCATTATTTCGTAAAAAAGGAAACAAATTTCAACACTCAAAAGCAGGAAGTAAGTGATCTCAAAGGTAACAGTGGTCAACATGCACAATTATTTTTAAACCAACAAAAGAGACAGACACCTATTTAAATTTTCAGGTGCAGAACAAGTGCACAAGAAAATGCTACTCTGAGTCATGACATTGTGAGTGATTGTTTTCTTGACACAGTCGTCAGTTTTAGGGTAGCTATGTTGTCAGTCAACTGGAAGTAAAACTGCTCGGTCCAGCTTGTTTTTGCTCTTTCTGTTAATTATTTTTGCTGAAAACTCATTTGGCAAAGGAACAGCAGTAAAAATGGAATGGACACAGTTAGCACTATTTCAATCCCTTTGGAATATTCTGGGGTGACTGATTGCTGCCAGAGAATAACAAGACCAAATCTTCACACTCAAGCCACCCCTGTTAATCTTATCAAGCATACTGATGATTTCTCTACAGCCGGAACAGACCACAGATCCAGCTTTTCAGGGCCACAGGAAGGAGGCCGCAGGACTGGCCAGTGAATGGCACCTCAGATCAGACAGTGGTAACTCAACATGGAAAAGGGGGAATTTATCTGAGAAGGATGCTGTTGCCATGAACATCGCAGAGCTGGTGACTAACCTGATGAAAATGTTGCCTGGAGAGTCTTGGTATTTCATCAATAAACTGACAAGATGACCCTTTTATCACATCCATAAAAAGGAGACTTAGAACCTCACTTGTTTTCCTATCAATCCAAGGGTTAAATAATCACTGCCTTCACAGCCCCTTAAGTTTTTTCTTTAATTTGGGAACTAATTAAGTTGTTCCTCAGAGATATATGTACACCCCCGCCCCACATTGTCATTTGCACTTAGGGACACCAGACATGGAGAGAGGAAAGAAGAGATGGAGACGGAGGAGGTAGTTATTTGACTACAGCTCTTTGGGTTCCTCAGCTGTCAATTTCCATGAAGCATCATCACTAGCAAATTTAGAGGATCTCGAGCTGAGTTGAACAAACATTATCCTCCAGATGGGAAGCTGTGCTTTTTAATCAGAGTTTCTATTTACTTCACATCTCTCCGGAACACAAAGACATTTTCTTAAAGCCTCTTTCCAAGGAAAGAAGACAAAAATAATGGAAAATAAAAAATGTTTTTAAATCAATTTTCAGGAAAGTATTTGCTATTGATGCTGCCTTTTCTTATAACTTCTTCTGGAAATTTCCTTAATTATAAAGATCTGAAAACTAGAAAGTTGTTCTTTTTTAAGGGAGAAAAAAAAAAAACTTGTTTTTTTATCTCTGCATTGATTTTAGGAATCCAGTGATGGAATCTAGCAGTCTGACATTTGCAATCTATCGCACTGAGATCCGTATTTACAACAATAGCTTCCCAAGCATTTGTCTCTTTTTATGCTCTGTGGGTCGACCTCCTGGAAAGGTAAGGGTGGTTGGTGCCTGCCAGCTGCACGGCCAACCCCAACCTGAAAGTATTTTGTAGGCAATAAAAGAGAAAGCTGGAAGGAAGATAACCTGCCATCTTGTCAACTTTGTATTTCCTTTAAGTATGTAATTATTTATCAACATAATTAGCATCAAGCATTTTAATTATGTCTAATTGCTATGTTTAAATACACAAATCTAAACATTAAAATATAGTTAAGACCAACACTACAATTTGTTATCTTTCGCATACCAAACTTTACTTATGTCCAATCACTCTTAGGGCTCACCGCGATAAGAATTGTTGTACCATCTTTGTCGTGCACTAGAAAAATGAAGACCTAGAAACATGATTCCATTTGTCTATTGGACCCAGATAAACTCTAATTTGCCTTCATCTGCTTTTACTTTCTTCATTAGAGAAGAGTTTCCTCCACACTTCCCATTAGCATTTTCTCCTGGCTATGCCAGAACTGTGTCTTTCTTGCTTTTCCTTCTTACTTTTATTTGTTTTCTAAAGAAAGTCCCTTTGCCCCAAATGATTTAGCCAGAGCCAAAAGAAAATCACCCCAGAATAAATGGGAATCTTTGAGTTTTCTGTCCTTTGAAGCTTAAACAGATTAAATTTCTTTGCTCTGAATGCCAAAGATTAACCTTTAACCATGCCAGAATCCTACAGCCCATCCTAAACCTGTTCTGAAAAGATGTTTCTCTGGGATTTTTTTCTATTTTTAATATGTTCAAATGGTACAGGTTTCACACCGAGCTTGCTGGCTCTCTCACAAGCATTCATTTTGAGCTACTAAATGGGAGAAATTCACCTCTCTTTTGTAGATTTTTAAAACAGTCAACTTTCATGTCCTGCCTGATGGTAATCTGTTACACATTTGTGTAGCAGAATTCAGGCCAGACTTGGCTGTTTAGAAACCACTTTAATTTGCTACCATCCCTGAGAGTTTAAGTCTGTCAAAAATACTACAATTTTAGTTATGAGAAGGCAAAAGCAGACAGACGTCATGTGTGCCTCCCACAGTCTCTGGCTGAAAACCCACTCACGCTCCAAAATAATTTTCTCCCACAGGATCTCACTGATTTGTACGAACACAAAGCAATCTACACCAAGTTATTACAAAACTAAGAGCAGAATCAAGAAAATCTTGAGTGCCCTTTACTCAAAATTCTGATATTTACCCAAAGAAGCACATCATACAGTACTTATAAAACAATGTATTAATACAAATGCCTGAGCTTCAGCTGATTGTCTCTCTTCTTTTGTGAATTTTTTTTCCTCATCCCTACCCTTAATTCAAGGATTTAAAAAGAAGCCCAATGAACATAAGGATGAATATCAACAAACATCGTATGTACTTAATTTAATCTTGAACAAAAGGCTGGAAAAATAGTTTATAGTCCTAGACAGTATCTCCATAAGAGAAGAAAGAGATTAAAATACGTCAATTTGGCTGGGTGCGGTGGGTCATGCCTGTAATCCCAGCACTTTGGGAGGCCGAAGCAGGTGGGTCATTTCAGGTCAGGGGTTTGAGACCAGTCTGGCCAACATGGTGAAACCCCACCTCTACTAAAACTACAAAAACTAGCCGTGTGTGGTGGCAGGCACCTGTAATCCCAGCTACTTGGGAAGCCGAGGCAGGAGAATCACTGGAACCTTGGAGGTGGAGGCTACAGTGAGCCAAGATTGCACCACTGTATTCCAGCCTGGGTGACAGAGCAAGACTCTGTCTCAAAACAAATAAATAAATTAATTAAAATACATGAATTCCATATTATATGTTACAAGAAGAATGAATTGTTTTCACCCTATTGAAATAGTGATCTATATGGACAAATAGACCACTTAAGAGGGTGATTTGGCTTATGGATGGCTGACACATTAATAGTTAAATTTGGGAATTAGGAATTGACATGTAGGAGATAGCCAGAGGCTGAAGTTGCAGTTTGAGGATGATAGCAGACTAGGTCAGTAGAGGTAGGCTAACAGGGTCAGATGTTGAGGAAAATAATAGAGTGAGAGATGTCAGAAATGGAGGGACATGGTGCAGGTACAGATTTAGATAGCTGAAATGCAAGAAACCATTCCTTCCTGGTTTTGCAAAAAGATGAGATGTTGGAGAGGAGAGTGAAGAGTCAAAGTTTTTGGTGACAATCAAATTTATCATCCAAACCAGGACACTTTGAAGTTTAAAGGTGGACTTTTGGTAATATTTCAGGGTATAGGGACTAAAATTATATCCTCCCAAAAGATATGTTCAAGTCCTAGTCCCCACTACCTGTGAATATGACCTTATTTGAAAATAGGGTCTTTGTAGGTGTATTCAAGTTAAAATGAGGTTATACTGGAGTAAAGTGGGCCCCTAAAGCAAATGACCTAGTGTGCTTATAAGGAAAGAAAAGAGATAGAGACACACAGGGGGAACACCATGTAAAGATGGAGGCAGAGATTAGAGTGATGTGTCTACAGGTGCCAAGGATTGCCTGCAACCACCAGAAGCCAGGAGACAAACATGGAAGAGACTCTGCCTTAGGACATCCAAAAGGAACAACCACAAGGACACCTAGATTCCAAACCTCCAACCTCCAGAACTCTAGGAATATAAATTTCTGATATGGTATTTGGGAATCATTGTAAACCAGCATAATGCTACCAATACTGGGACATGGCCATCCAAATTGAAAATAATTTTCATGTTTCAGGTCTGCACGACCAAGATGGTAATATTATTAGCCATGTTTAGAACCAACTGAAGTTACAGTTTCTTCAGAAAAATTAAAATGCTGAGTTGGATTTTGGACACTGGGGACTGAAGCACTAATGGATATTCACTTAAGTAGAGTTGAAGGTGGAAGCTCAGAAAAGTTTTATACAAACCAGTTGTGTAGGAGAAAGGCCAAACCTTGAGGCTTTCTTGCGTATGACTACATTGCTAAACTGGCTTAGTATAGAACTCTTATTTTTCAAAGCATTTTCACATCAATTATCCCCATTTGATTTGAGCGGCAACCCTGGGGGGTATAATTATCTTCGATTTATAGATAAGTAAAGTGAGGTTTTGAGAGGCTTAGAAACTCATCCATAGTTACATAAAGAGCTGATTTATCAGCAGAGTAAGAAAAGGATCCCAGAATATTTCCTTCCTAGTTAGTTTTAATTTCTACTCTTGTCATGCTGTTCCCTTTAATGTTCACATTCAGAATAATGTAAAATTTTGCTGATTTGGCCAATAACCATTGAAAAAGAGAATAATGTGAAGTTATTGAAGAACAAATAAAAGAGCTATCTAAACTAAAGTGCTTTCAAATAAAAAAATAAGAAATCTCTATTAAATTAACAAAATTTTGTTGAGAAGCAATTTCAAATGGGTCATGAATTGTAAAACCAGGACTTGAAGAAGAGGCCAAAATAAAGAGAAATTTCACCAGGATTTTATGTATGACAAACACAATGACAGAAACTCAGATGCAGGTGAGTGAGGCAGGAGAGGGCAAAGGCTGGGTGGTGGCAGTGTTGAAAAGCAAAAGGGGAGGATCTATGAAAGAAGTTATGAAACCATTAACTCTCTTAGAACACATGAAAGTGTTAGAGTAGACAGATAGGCAGATATGAGCAGGGCAGGATATGACCCCAAGCAATGTCAGGTGACCATCAGGTGACTGTCATGCCATGGCAGCCCCTTCAGGAATGATGGTCACAGCTGGTGCCAGGGAGGGGAAATTTTCCTAACAAACAGGAAACATCTTGAGCTTGTGGGCAATGACTTTCTGATAAGATCCTAGGAATTGAGCAAGTGTGGCCAGACATTCACAGTAAGGCGCAAAATGGCAGTTTGACTGGTGTATGACCTTCCTCTGGGGGCGCTAGACCAGTAAGGGAAAATTTCCCTAAGACAGCATGTCTTTAACTTCAACTACCCAATGGCACATGCTGCCCCTCCCAGATACTGAGGAGTCACTGCACATGCAGCGGCTAGCCAACAGCCCACCCACGGGGAAGGAGGAAGGGAGAAGACCAAGAAAAATAAACAGAAAGTAGTAAATCTATAAGATTCCTGAACCAAAGATGGGGGGCATTCAATCTTCCTAGTTGCCCAAGTGTACTCTTCTTTGCTTCAATAAACTCTTGTTTCTGCCCTCAAATCTATGTCTGTCTCTTTGTCAAATTCTTTCCTCCAAGAAGACAAGAACCAAATACTAAAGACCCCACCTAGACTTGCCACTGGTAACAAAATGAGAACCACCACAAAAGATAAAAAGCATAATTTAATAAACCATCTACAGTTTCTGTAAATACACTTAATTCCACAGGAAGGTCTTCTAATTTTATACTTAATTCAACAATTGAAATTCAATTTTAATTTGATTTAAAATACTTATTAGTCATAACTCTTAGACATTATGAGGATAGATGGGAGAGCATAAGACAGTGTTTCTACCCCAGAACTTGCTTTTATTGTGCAGTCAAGACCTCAAGCTGGTAACAGAGACTACATTAAAAGAACCATTGGTTTTCCCAGCACAGATAGTTTGGAGGACAGGGAGAAAAAAACAAACAGCCTCTGTAAGTCCTCTTGAAGAGTCATTTTCCACAGGACCTGAGGTGTATTAACGAAGATGAATGGCTCACACTAGATGAACAATTTTATATCATTGAATTATGTCTATTAAAGTACATTTCATGCCTCTTAATTGTTGAATTAAAGAGGTCTCTTAGAATAGCAATAACATACTAAAACTGGTCATGATTCCTGCTTCAACAGCCATTTTATTAGAGCAATAACTCATAGAGCTGAACTAATCACTCGTTAATTAATACTTAACTTTTTTTTGAGATGGAAGAAGCAAGGTGTTCTCAGAGTAATTGCAATGCGGTTTGTGGAATGTGTACCCCAAGCAGCACCCTGCTGGGACACTTCTCTCAACTCAGTTCAGCATTTGCTGTGTATTTATTCAATTGTGTTTGTCCTTACTGGTGGCCTTTTCCCCATGACTACTTGTCCATTATCAGAGATGTAGTGAAGAATTGCAGAGTGATGAATTCCTGGAAAAGAGATTTGTGGTCATAAATATATTCCTTCCTTTCCTGAGGCCCAGAAGGAGCAAGGGGAAAAACATCAGGGAAGCAAGTGGAGAGCATGGGGGAAAAAAAAAAACAAAAAACACCACCATTAAATAAAGAGAGAAAAAGAGTTAGAAAGTTAAAAAACAAAGGCAAAAAACAAAGCTAAGGATAAAAAAAATGTGGCAAGAATCAGTAGTGTTTATTTAGCTCTACCAGTCCTGGACGTTGGTATACAAGGGCCAGGAGCAGCTCCCCATGGTCCTGGGAAATGGTAGAAGTACAAGTACAAACACCAGGTTTTGAATCCTCTGTAAACAGAGGCTGTTTTATGCATGAATAGGTAAGGACAAGTACTAGTTAAGGAATTCTGCCTCTGTTATTCCTAAACTAGTTACAAGCTGAGAAATGATGTGTTTCCAGTGAGGCCGAGAGACTATATAACAGTATTTACTAAGATCCTCTAATGGAAGCCAATGTGGCAAGTATAACACAGAAGAATCCCTTGCATCTGTGGTTTGCAAACTATTTCCTGCTGAGCAGAGGTGCCTCAGGGTATACTAGCTGGGAGAGAGAGGGAGAGAAGGAAAGAGTGAAGCTCCTACTCTTCTCTTTCTCCTGCTTCTGCCTCCACCAAAGCAACCAGCTCCTACCTGTGGGTCTTATGTCAGATTCTGTGCTGCTCAGAAAGAAAATAATTTGAAAAACACTCTAAAAAATATCTGTAGAGAAGTGCACCTTCCACATACATGGTATTATTATTATTGTGTATTTTTTGATGTTGTCACCTTAAGCAATCCAGACTGATGATGGAAAAAAACGAATTCTGACAAAATATACTTTAAAGGACTTATTCTGAGCCACTATGAGTGACTGCAGGGTGGATTACACAATCTCAAGAAATGCTGAGAAAGTGTGCTATTTGGTTTTAGGTACAGTTTTTTAGTTACAGTTTGATTTCACACATTTCGGGTAAACCATAAATCAACACAAGGAAGATATACATTGGTTCAGCCCAAAAAGGTGGGACATTTCGAAGCAAGAGCTTATAAGTCATAGGTGAGTTATAGAGATTCTTAAGTTGACAGTCGGTTGGGAGAGTTAAGCTATTGTCTAATGACTTGAAATCAGAGAAAGGAATACCCAAGTTAAGATATGGGGGTTGTGGAGAACAAGGTTTTCATTATGTAGGTGAAGCCTCTTAGGTAACAGCCCTCAAAAAGAATAGATGGTAAATGTCTCTTTTCAGACTTTGAAGGTGTCAGACTGTCAGTTAATCTCTCCCAGATGCAAGAAAGGCCTAGAATGGGAGAGGTCTGGCTACATTAATGGAGATTTTCTACAGATGCAAATTTTCCCCACAAAAGAGCTTTGCAAGGCCATTTCAATCTGTTAACTCTGTGGAAGCCATTTCAAAATATGTCAAGGAAATATATTTTGGAGTAAAATCTTTGTATTTCTTTCAGCATCTGCTATCTGCCATGTGATGCTATACCAGAGTCAGGTTGAAAAGTAAGTCACATTATATAGTATTAACAAAACCCATCTGATGAGATCTTATGGTTTGTAGAGCGTGACTGCCCAGGTCCCTTTGACAGGAATTTGGAGAAGTGAAAAATGGTCAAAGTTTAGTTCTTAAGACAATTTGCAGAAATGAAGGTATGATAAAAGCAATACAAAAGCATAAACTTCCAAATCCAGTACTTTTCCCACTCTGGCTTTCTGAATCTTTAAAAGGATGCTTTCATTACCTTTTGGGCAGTTAGGAGGGAAAAGTAGAGTTTTTATTTAATTGAACTCTTTTCCATGCTTATTGAAATGTCCAGACTTTAAGTGTACAGTTTAAGTTTGCAAAATATAAACACTTCTGGAACTACTACCCAATCAAAATATAGAACATTTCTGTGACCTCTGGAAATTTTCTCATGACCATTTCCAGTCAGTGGTCCACAGAGTCAACCATTGTTCTGATCTGTATCATTATGAATTAGTTTTGTCCTTGACCATCACATAATCAGATTCACATTCTGTATACTCCTTAGATCTGACCGCTTTCATTCAGCATTTTGAAGATCCATCTGTATTGTTGTTCACATCAGTAATTCACTCATTTTTATTGCTGAGTAGATTTCCATTTATGAATACGGCACAGTTTGTCTAACCTGTTGATGGACGTTTGAGTTGGTTTCAGTTTAGGGCTACTACAAAAAAAGCTGCCATGAATATTCTTGCAGTTTGTGCATATGAGTGTACATGAGTCTTAATTTATCTTGTGTAAATGCTTAGAAATGGGATTTCCGGTTCACATGATTACTATATGAAAATTGCCAAATAATTTTCCAAGATAACTGTAGCATTTTACAACCTCCTCCACAGAACTAAATGAGAGCTCCAGTTGTTTTACAACCTTCACAAGATTTGGTGTGAATGGTCTCTTAAAACCTTTAGCCATTACAATGGTTGTAGTGGAATTTCGATGAGGTTTAAATTTTTTATTTCTGTAGTAACTAATATATATTTAACCCCTTTTCCACGTGCTTATTGACCATTCTTACATCTTCTTTTTTAAAGTGGCTATTTAAACCTTTGACCACTTTTATGGAGTTGTTGCCTTTTTATTATTAATCTGTATGTGTTCTATAGCAAGTCCTCTGTCCTTTTCCACAGTTTATGTGTTGCCTATTCACTTTCTTAATGACATCTTTGTTGAGAAGTTTGCAATTTTGTTGACGTTAAATTTTCCTTTTTTTTTAAACTTTTATACTTAGTACTTTTTACAAAAAAAAATTTGGGCTACTCCAAAACAGGAAAATATCCTCCTATTTTTCCTTCTGGAAGCTTTATAATTTTAGCTTTTACATTTAGGTCTATAAACAGTCTCTAATTCGGAGGTATGTATGAGGTAGGGATCAAAGTATTTTCCATACAGATATCCAGTTATACCATCACCATTTCTTGAAATGAGTTTTCTTTGTTTTTAAATCTCACTGGATCTTTTGTTTGGAATCATTTTGCCCTGTATGCACATTCCTATTTCTAGGCTCTCTAATGTGTTTCATTTATTTGCATGTCAATAATTATTGTAGATTTATAATAAGCCTTGAAATCAAGGAGTATCAGTCCTCTAATTTTGTTCTTTTCCAAAATTGTAGGTTTTTAATTTTCATAAAAGTTTTGCATTAGTTTTTCAATTTCTGTAAAAATTCTGTTTGGGTTTTCATGAAGATTACATCAAAGCTACTGATCAATTTAGAAAGAATTGCCATTTTGAACAACATTGAGTATTCCAATTCATAAACAACACATATCACTTCATTTGCTTAGGACTTCTTTAATTTCTTACAGCAATATTTGTAGTTTTTGGCATAGTATAGTTTTGCACATCCTTTTTTTAGCTTTTATTTTAAATTCAGGGGTACACGTGAAGATTTGTTTTCTAGGTATACTTGTGTCATGGGGGTTTGTTATGCAGATTATTTCATCAACCAAGTATTTAAGCTGAGTACCCATTAGTTATGTTTCCTGATCCTCTCCCTCCTCTCACCCTCCCCCCTCTAATAGACCTCAGTGGGTGTTGTTTTAGCTCCCACTAATAAGTGAGAGCTTGAAGTATTTGGTGTTCTGTTCCTGCATTAGTTTGCTAAGGATGATGACCTCCAGCTACATCCCTGTTCCAGCAAAGGACATTATCTCATTCTGTTTTATGGCTGCATAGTATTCCATGGTGTATATGTATCATATTTTCTTCAACCAGTCTACCATTGATGGACATTTAAGTTGATTCTATGCCTTTGTTCTTGTGAATGGTGCTGCAATAAACATACACATGCATGTGTCCTTATGATAGACCGATTTATATTCCTTTAAGTATATACTCAGTAATAGGATTGCTGGGTCAAATGGAAGTTTTGTTTTCAGATGTTTGAGAAATTGCCACACTGTCTTCCACAAATAGTTGAACTAATTTACACTCCCACCAACAGTGTATAAGTGTTCCTTTTTCTCCACAACCTCACCAGCATCTGTTATTTTTTGACTTTTTAATAGTAACCATTCTGACCAGTGTGAGATGGTATCTCATTTGTGATTTTGATTTGCATTTCTTTAATGATCAGTGATGAGCTTTTTTTCATGTGCTTATTGGCTGCATGTGTGTCTTCTTTTGAAAACTGTTCCTGTCCTTTGCCCACTTTTTAATGGGGTCATTTGGGTTTTTTCTGGTACATTTGTTTAAGTTTCTTATAGATGCTGGATATATAGACCATTGTCAGATGCATAGTGTGCAAAATTTTCTCTCATTTTGCAGGTTGTATGTTTACTCTGTTGATAGTTTCTTTCGCTGTGCAGAAGCTCTTTAGTATTTTTATTAGATCTTATTTGTCATTTTTTTGGCTTTTGTTGCAATTGTTATTGGTATATTCACTATAAAATCTTTGCCTATTCCTATGTTGATTTGGTTTGGCTGTGTCTCTACCCAAATCTCATGTTGAATTCCCATGTGTTGTGGGAGATACCCAGTGGTTTGTAACTGAATCATGGGGTCATGTCTTTCCATGCTGTTCCCATGATAGTGAACAAGTCTCACTAGATCTGATGGTTTTAAAAAGGGGAGTTTCCCTGCACAAGCTCTCTCTTCTTGTCTGCTGCCATGTGAGGCATGCCTTTCACCTTCCACCATGATTGTAAGGCCTCACCGGCCACGTGGAACTGTAAGTTCATTAAACCTCTTTCTTTCGTAAATTGGTACCAAGAGAGTGGGACATTGCTAAAAAGATATCCAAAAAATGTGGAAGTGACTTTGAAAAATGTGAGGGTAACAGGTAGAGGTTGGAACAGTTTGGAGGGCTCAGAAGAACACAGGAAAATGTGGGAAAGTTTGGAACTCCCTAGAGACTTGTTGAATGGCTTTGACCAAAATACTGATAATTATATGGACAACAAAATCCAGGCTGAGGTGGTCTCAGATGGAGATGAGGAACTTGTTGGGAACTGGCGCAAAGGTGACTCTTGTTATATTTTAGCAAAGACACTGGCAAGATTTTGCCCTTGCCCTAGAGATTTGTGAAACTTTGAACTTGAGAGAGATGATTTAGGGTATCTGGTGGAAAAAATTTCTAAGCAGCAAAGCATTCAAGAGGTGACTTGGGTGCTGTTAAAGACATTCAGTTTTGTAAGGGAAGCAGAGAATAAAAGTTCAGAAAATTTGCAGTCTAACAATGCAATAGAAAATAAAATCCCATTTTCTAAGAAGAAATTCAAACCGGCTACAGAAATTTGCATAAGTAACACGGAACTGAAAGTTAATCCCCAAGACAATGGGGAAAATGTCTCCAGGGCATGTCAGAGGACTTCATAGCAGCCCCTTCCATCATAGGCCCAGAGGCTTAGGAGGAAAAAGTGGTTTTGTGGGCCAGGCCCAGGGTCCCTGTGCTGTGTGCACCCCAAGGACTTGGTGCCCTGTCTCCCAGCCACTCCAGCCATGGCTGAAAGGAGCCAACTTAGAGCTTGGGCAGTGGATTCAGAGGGTGCAAGCCTCAAGCCTTGGCAGCTTCCACATGCTATTGAGCCTGCCAGTGCACAGAAGTCAAAAATTGAGGTTTGGGAATCTCCGCCTAGATTTCAAAGGATGTATGAAAACTTCTGGATATCCAGGCAGAAGTTTACTGCAGGGGTGGGTTCCTCATGGAGAACCTCTGTTAGGGCAGTGTGGAGGGAAATGTGGGGTCGGAGTCCCCACACAGAGTCCCTATGAGGACACTGCCTTGTGGAGCTGGAAGAAGAGGGCCACTGTCTTCTAGATCCCAGAATAGTAGATCCACTGAGTGCTTGCACTGTGTGCCTGGAAAAGCCACAGACACTCAACACTAGCCCAAGAAAGCAGCCAGGAGGGAGGCTGTACCCTGCAAAGCCACAGGGGCGGAGTTGCCCAAGACCATGGGAACCCACCTCTTGCATCAGCGTGACCTGGAGGTGAGACATGGAGTCAAAGGACATCACTTTGGAGCTCTAAGATTTGACTGCCCCACTGGATTTCAGATTTGCATGGGGCCTGTAGCCCCTTGTTTGACCAATATCTCCTATTTGGAACAGCTGTATTCCCCCAGTGCCTGTACCTCCATTGTATCTAGGAAGTAACTAACTTGCTTTTGATTTTACAGGCTCATAGGCAAAGGGATTTGCCTTGTCTCAGATAAGACGATGGACTGTGGACTTTTGCATTAATGCTGAAATGAGTTAAGTCTTTGGGTGACTATTGGGAAGGCATGATTGGTTTTGAAATGCGAGGACATGAGATTTGGCAGGGGGCGGAGTGGAATGTTATGTTTTGGCTGTGTCCCCACTCAAATCTCTTGTTGAATTTTCAAGTGTTGTGGGAGGGGACTGGTGGGAGGTAATTGAATCATGGGGCAGGTCTTTCCCATGCTGTTCTTGTGGTAGTGAATAAGTCTTACAAGATCTGATGGTTTTAAAAAGGGTAGTTTCTTTTCACAAGTTTCTTCTCTTGTCTGCTGCCATGCTTTCACCTTTCATCATGACTGTGAGGCCTTCCCAGCCACGTGCAACTGTAAGTTCAATAAATCTTTTTCTTGTGTTAATTGCCCAGTCTTGGGTATGTCTTGATCAGCATCATGAAAACGGACCAATACAATGTCCAGAATGGTATTGCCTAGGTTGTGGTTCAGAGTTTTTACAGTTTTGGGTCTTATGTTTAAGTCTTTAATCCATCCTAAGTTGATTTTTGTATATGGTGTAAGGAAGGGGTCCAGTTTCAATCTTCTGCATATGATTAGTTAGTTATCCCAGCACCATTTATTGAATAGGGAATACTTTCCCCAATGCTTGTTTTCATCAGCTTTGTTGAAGATCAGATAGTTGTAGGTTTGTGGTCTTATTTCTGAGTTTTCTACTCTGTTCCATTGGTCTGTGTGTCTATTTTTGTACCAGTACTATGCTGTTTGCTTACTGTAGCCCTGTAGTATAGCTTGAAGTCAAGTAGGATGATGCCTCCATCTTTGTTCTTTCTGTTTAGGATTGCGTTGGCTATTTGGGCTGTGGTTTGGTTCCATATGAATTTTAAAATAGCGCTTTCTATTTCTGTGGAGAATGTTATTGGTAGTTTCATAGAAATAGCATTGAATCTATAAATTGCTTTGTACAGTATGGCTATTTTAATGATATTGATTCTTTCTATCCATGAACATGGAGTGTTTTTCCATTGGTTTGTGTTACCTCTGATTTCTTTGAGCAGAGGTTTGTACTTCTCCTTGTAGAGATCCTTCACCTCCCTAGTTAGCTGTGTTCTTAGGTATTTTATTCTTTTTGTGGCATTTGGGAATGGGATTGTGCACCTGATTTGCCTCTCGGCTTGACTGTTGTTGGTGTATATGAGAGTGAGTAATTTTTTTATGTTGATTTTGTCCTGAGACTTTGCTGAAGTTGTTTATCAGCTTGAGGAGCTTTTGGGCAGAGACTGTGGGGTCTTCTAGGTATAGAATTATGCCATCTGCAAACAGGGATAGTTTGACTTCCTCTCTTCCTATTTGGATGCCCTTTATTTTTTTCTCTTGTGTGATTGCTCTGACCAGGACATCCAATACTATGTTGAATAGGTGTGGTAAGAGAGGACATCCTTGTCTTGTTCTGGTTTTCAGTGGAAATGCTTCCAGCTTTTGCCCATTCAGTATGATGTTGGGTGTGGGTTTGTCATAGATTGATTTTATTATCTTGAGGTATGTTCCTTCAATGCCTAGTTTATTGAGAGTTTTTAACATGAAGGGATGTTGAATTTTATCAAAAGACTTTTCTGCACCTACTGAGATAATCATGTGGTTTTTAGTTTTAGTTATGTTTATGTGATGATCACATTAATTGATTTGTGTATGTTGAACCAACCTTGCATCTCAGGAATAAACCCTACTTGATCATGGTGGATGTGTTTTTTGATGTCTTGCAAATCTTTCATTGGGTTTATTCCAATGTAATGTTTTTTTGATGATAATGTAAATAATATAGTTACTCTTACTGCCATTTTCAAAATTGACACTTCTGGCCTAGAAATACACTTGATATTTTTACATTAAACTTAGATCCTGTGATCTTGACAACTTAACATATTTGTTCTGAGAGTTTATCAATTCTTTTAGATTTTCTACATATACAATATGCTGTCTTCAAATAAAAAATAGTTTTACTTCTTATTTTCCAATATTTTTAACTTTTATTTATTTTTTGTGCCTTAATGTATTGGCTAGGACTTACAATGCAACGTCGAATCAAAGAAGAAGGGATGACAAAGAGTACCCTGGATATTTCTTTACTGTCCTCCCAGAAGGAGGGAGGTGGTCAGCTGGAACACACCCTTTCCTGCTGTGTATGGTCTGCCTGACCACTGTTTCTACACCTCCAGGCCATTTGCTCTCCAAAACAGTACCCTATAAGAATCTCCTTATCATCCTTAATATTTCAACTTAATTAACATCTTGCCATAGATTCCTTAATTGACAACCCTATCTAAGCAGCATCCCTCTCTATCCTGGTGCAATGCACCACACCCCCTTATACATTTCTAACCATAATTATTATTTTTATTTAGTTAGTTGTTTATTATCTGCATCTCACACAAAATTTAAGCTCCCCACAAGCAAGAACTTTGCTTGTCTTCTTTACTAATGTATCTGGGGAGCCTAGCAGAGAACCTGCTGTTTAAACAAATGTCTAGCAGATGAATAAATATGCCTTTTACAAAATACTTGTCCTGCTTAGAGGAGAAATCATAGACACTCCCTTTGCTCCATACAGAGGAAGACAACGAGGAGAGGGGACACATTGCATAGCCCTGAGCACATTGCTGCCAATCCTCAGGTATGAAAAGTGTAGATTTATGTCACACGTTTCCTCTGAAATGTCGCAGGTATCATATGAAGAACAGGAAAAAGGATATGTGATCTGCTTCATGATCAGAGCAGGAGAGAAGAGAACTGGTTAGGTCATTATTAGCCAGGATTCTCTAGAGGGACAGAATTAATAGGAAAGATGTATATCTAAAATGAAGTTTATTAAGGAGTATTAGCTCACATGATCACAAGGTAAGGTCCAACAATAGTTCGTTCACAAGCTGAAGAGCAAGGAAGCCAGTCCGAGTCCCAAAGCTGAAGAACTTGGAGTTGGATGTTTGAGAGGAGGAAGCATCCAGCATGGGAAAAAGGTGTAGGCTCAGAAGCTAAGCCAGTCTAGTCTTTCCACGTTCTTCTGCCTATTTTTATTCTGGCCAAGGTGGCAGCTAATTAAAGGGTCCTCATCCAGATTGAGGGTGGGTCTGCCTTTCCCAGTCCACTGACTCAAATGTTAATCTTCTTCAGCAACACCCTCACAGACACACCCAGGAACAATACTTTGCATCCTTCAATCCAAAGATGGCGCTCAATATTAACCGTCACAGTCATGAAGGGACTTGCGGGTCAAGATATCATAGGATTTTGAATGAGGGACTCATAGAATTACATCTGGGCTTGAGAAGGTTGTGTTCAGCGGCCACGTGGACCAATTGTAGAGAGTTGAGAGTGGAAGCAGCATACCAGTAAGAGGTCAATGCCTTGGTGCACTCAGTCTATTGGTCCAGGCTGTACTAAAATATCATAGCTCGGGGGGTTATCAACAACAGAAATTTACCTCTCACAGTTCTGGGGGTTAGGAAGTCTAAGATCAGGGTGTTGGAAAACTTGGAATCTAGGGAGGGTCTGCTTTCTGTTTCATAGATGGTTGCCTTCTCACTCTCGTCCTGTGGTGGAAGGGGCAAGGCAGCTTTCTGAGGTCTCTTCTCTAAGGGCACTAATCATGACCTAGTCACCCCCCAAGGGCTACATCTCCTAACATCATTACATTGGTGATTAGGTTTTAACATACGAATTTGAGGGCACATAAATGTTTAGACGATAGCAGCCAACAACAAGAGTGAAAGGCAAGGAATAGTGATAGAGTGACAGTGGATGTGGAATCAAACGGAAATCATAAGAGAATCTGTGATCAGGTTAGCATGGGGGCCAAGAGAGCAGAGTAGAGTTAAAGGTATTGCTTAGTGTTAACAATTAAAAAGAAAACAAAAGTGCAATGCTCAACTCGTCCTAATCTAACCTGCCCTCTTGACTTCCAGCACAATCTCCAAGCACAACTTGTTGGAAAATCAGGGCTGCCTTTTTGCAACCGTCCCTTGCTTCCTCACTGTTGGAAGTTCTCACAGACGTCTAAATGAATCCCACATAATGTAAAGCAAAAGGAACAAATAGCTTACTTAAAACTCAGACCTTTTTTTTTTTTAAGATTCAGGGAGTACATGTACAGGTTTGCCATGAGTGTATTGTGTGACGCTGATGTTTGGGCTTCTAATAATTTCAGCACCCAATTAGTAAACATAGAACCTGATAGGTAAAAATTCAGATTTAAAAAAAATAAGATGTTACTTTTCTTTCTTTCTATCATCTTAGGAAAAGAGAAAACCTCAGTGGCTTTCTTTTTTCTTCACCACATTTGGGTTTTCTTTGGGGAAAAAGCTCAGGATAAAACCAGATCTGCATTAAGCACCTGTTTCTCTGCAAAGTCACAGACAGCTCTCTGCTTTAGCAGCACTTTTTATTTTTTTTGGTTCCCTCTTCAAGAGCATTTGGGTAATAAAAGAAAAGGCCATTACCCTACACACACACCCACTACCAGCTGCATTGAGAACACGAATGTGGATTCTGTCAAGTAGTTGGCAGAGGAAGCCCAGCTCCCAGCTCCAAGCAGCCACACCACAAATGGCGTCAACTTGGGGCTGTATTTTGTGTCCTCTCTGAGGTGAGTAGTTTGTTTTCAAACCATGTAGATGATACTAGTATTCAGGTTGGTTTTTCAGTGCTGTCTGCAGGGACTGAAGTTTCAAAACGAGGCAAGAGGGACTGTCTGAGGGTAGAGGGGGCCATGCGGGATTTTCAGAATCCTGCTGCCTCATCTGGCACCAGTGGGCACAGCAAGGCTGGAGCATGGGGTCTCCCTGCCATGGATGCCCAACTAAAAGGATTCGGAGGGCAAAAGTTGACTTCAAACTTTCCAACTTCATCAGCTTCCCATAGTATCTGGCAACCTCGAGTGTTTTCCAGCTCATATTAAAATGACTCTGCTTCTTTAAAGAGATGTAAAAATGAAGATTGAGTGATGGAACATTACTCCTCAAAGAGGCTCAGATGAATTCCAGATGTACAGAAGAGATGTCTAGTGTCTTTCTCCCAGTTCTGCCATGGATTTGCTGTGTGATCTGGGGAAATCCATATAACCTCTCTGATTTTTTGTTTCCTTATCTAGAAAATGTGGGGATATGTATAAATGATCTGTGCCATCCCTTTCAGAAAAATAGCAAAATAAAGACAAAACTGATTCTGTTATCTCTGCCATGCTGACATCTAGTTTCTACTTGAATGTTCCCAGTGACAAGGAGCTTGCTACATTTTAAAATGACTCAGTTTGAGTGCTGGAGGTTTGTTTCTTGTATCTCTTCCTTTCTTTACTGTGTCAGTACAAAAGGAAATTCATTTCTGAAGGGACCATTTCTAGGATCAACACTAATATATTAAAGTTCTAAAAATACCATATCACTTTAGTAAGAGCTACCCAGCATTTATTTACTTGCCACCAGATTCCTTGGAATTTTCTTAGCTTAACTCAAAATATTCATGCAAACCAAGCTAAAAAGGAAGAGAAGGCAAAGGAAAACACAGTAGTTCTCTTTTTAATTTTTAATTTTTTCTACCTGAACAATGATAGTTTTTAAGGACAACATTTCTCACAGAATGGAAAAAAACGAGAGCTAAACTTCCTGGTTATCTTCATCCAACTCTTCTTTTGACCCAGCAGAGAAACTAAAGACAAGATAAGTGATGTGACCTACCCAAGGTCACACAGCTGAGATTAAGCCCACATTTCTGGACTCCTAATTCTCAACATATAACTCCATAGATGTTTTCCAAAGGGTGAACCACGAAACAGATTTTTTAAGCTACCAGAAGGTGGTTTTGGGGAGAAGGGGAAATGGGGAGTCAGGTTCTATGGTCAAACGTATTTGGGAAATGCTAGTTTGTTTTGTTTTGTTTTATAGCATGGATTCTCAGAAATTTAAGTATGCTATATTGTTGGGACACAGTCAGGAAAGCAGTAACCACTGTAGATTTCTAGCAGAAAAATATTTAATGCAGGCGATTGGGAGCTTACAACTTTATTGGAAGGCCTGAAGTTGCAAAGATCAGGTAAAGCCACCGTTAGATCCAAAGAGCACCACAGTTAGGAAGTTGCTGTCGCTATCACTAGTGTCTCCAGACCTGAGGTAACTAATATTCAGGGGAATGTCTGGAAAGGACATGAAAACATTGCATCTAACAAATCTCAGAGGTGCTCCAGCCGCTTGCTGGAGAAACAACAGTAGATCTCTCCCTTTTGCCTTTTATTTTTCATGTAAGTGCTTCTCCATTGGCAGCATCTAGTCTGAACTCTGTTCCCTCTGGAATCTTAGTAATGCAGTTATCAGGCTTCTAGCCCCTAGAATGCAGTAGAGATCACAGAAGAGAGTGGTCTATTTTGTTTATTGTTGTTTTTGGAAATGATATCCTCACCCAATTTGAGGTCCCCACTGGAAGCCTGTCAGTTCCCTTTCTTGAGCAACTGATTAAGCCCACACTCAAACCATTTTCCTTATTGGGCTCTCATACTGAAAACCGCTATGCACTCACCCAAGTAACCTGGGGCCAGAACTCAGACAATTAGGGACAGTCTCTATGCACTGGAGTCCACAAAATTATTCAAATTAGCCAATTCACAGGAAGCCTGTGAAACCCTGCTTGCCATACACCAGACATAAATTTCTCTCTGCATCTCCAGTTTGTTGTTATCCTATCCCCGGGTGCAACTCCCTGTGTGGCCCTGCGTGGCAGCCTTCTCTCCTTCAGAGATGTAAGTAACTAAGAGTTCTGCCCCTCATTTAGCTGAATATCTTTGTTTTGTGCCCACCATTAAAGAATTTTTGGATTTTATAAAGCAGGGGGCGGGAATGGAGCAGAGTTACTACAATCAGTCTAGTGCATCTAATAATGAGCAATGAAGCCGTCCAGTGGAGATACGGTATTTAGTGTTTCCGAAACTTCTTTAACCACATGTCTTCATTTTCAGAGGCAACACTTACTGATATATGTCAGAAAGTATCAAGGTTTCATGAAACTCATTTTGGGCATTATTGTTTAAATTATAATTTCAAGAGTTCATATACTTTGAAGGCCCTCTGACCCAGAAGGAAGCAGGACTGGTGATGTAGTGGCCTGGGCTATATTATCAGGGCATTCATGATCACCACAGGATTATAGTGTAATCCATAGTACAGTTGCCATTGTACTATGGATTATACTGTACATAAAGATTATTATTCTGCCTAGATAGTCCCAGCTGGTAGATTTGTACAGGACTTACCGAACTCATATTTCTGTAATCAAAGCCAACTTCTTCTTTGTTTCCTATCCAAATCCTAGTTGATTATCAATATCCAACTCAAGTCCTTTCTCTTCAACAGGAAATTCAATGATTAGCTCAGCTTTCTCTCATCTCTTCATTCTCTGAAATCTTGACACGCTGTCAGCACTTGTCACAAATCTGCCTGTGACATCTCTTGTACTACTTCCTTGCTCTATTTAACAGCTCTTCTCTTATCCCCAGCTGCATTGTAATCTTCTCAAAGGAAGCTTGGATGCTGCTGGGCACCTCCTTAAACGTTTAGAGCAATGCTAAGCACATAATGGGTACACAGATAATTGTGGGCAGGATAAATTAATTAGTTGGCCACTTCAGTTTCTAATACAAGGATTTTCTGTTATTGTTTTGTGTTGTTTTAGAATTTTAGTTGAAGCGGAACCTAGCTTGCATGTGGGTATATTTGTTCATGCAGATGACAGCAAAAGCAGAGTTCCATAAAAACTACTATTATCAAGTGGTAGAAGTGATTTTCCTTACGTAACATTTCTTAGCTATTTTGGTGTTCTTAAACCATGAAGAGCAATGTGACACTTACAAAGTCCTAAGTGACTTTCTTCCTTCCAAGAATTATTTCAGGCTTGGGTTCCCAGCAATTCAGAGGCAATTTCTATTTCTGCCATGTTCATACTTTGCATCTTTATAGCCTTTAATTTTTTAAAATGTATATGGTCTATTTATCTTCCAACAATGATTCTTATGATCTGGGTAGAGCTAACACAATATTATTGTCCTTATTTAACCATTGAAGAAACTGAGGGGCAGAGATCCCATCTAATAGGTGGCAAAATCTGGACTTGAAACAAAATCTGCCTCCCAATTTATAGCTCTTTCTAATGTGTTCCAAAGTAAAGAGAAGTGTAAGAATGTATGTATGCATATATGTATGTTATATATGCATGAAATGCATGTATGCATTGTTTTATTAATCAGATAAAGGAAGGAATTTAAATTTTGAAATACTCAATTTTTTCTCCTCATAAGTTTTCCAGTAGAAAGATAACCATACACGCAATTCCCAAACTGATTTTTATCCCCACATACAAAAATAATAAAATAAAAAGGTCTCTCCACTATGTCCCCAAAATCACCTCTAGAAATTTTACAGCTTGCAGGCTGCCTTGGACTACTCATTTGCCATAACAAAATACCATAGACGGAGTAACTTAAATAATAGAAATGTATTGTTTCACAGTTCTAGATGCAAGAAGAACAAGATCAAAGTGACAGCATAGTTGGTTTCTGGTGAGGCCTCTCTTTCTGGTTTATAGTTGGCTGCCTTTTTCTGTGTCCTCACGTGGTGGGAGGTAAGGGTTGAGGGAGAGAGAGCCAGCTCTCTGGTGTCTCTTCTTATAAGGACAGTAATCCTAACACAGTCACAAAGGGATTATGACCCACACACTCATGACCTCATCTAAACTTAATTATCTCCCCAGGGCCCTGTCACCAAATACCATCACACTGGGGATTAGTGTTTCAACATACAAATTTTGGGGAGACACAAGTCAGCCCATAGCATTCTAGCTCTGCCTTTTTTTTTTTTTTTTTTTTTTTTTGACAGAGTCTCACTCTGTTTCCAGACTGGTGTGCAGTAGCGTTATCTCGGCTCACTGCAACCTCCACCTACCAGGTTCAAGCAATTCTCCTGCCTCAGCCTCCCGAGTAGCTGGGACTACAGACGTGCACCACCAAGCCAAGCTAATTTTTCTGTTTTTAGTAGAGATGAGGTTTCACCATGTTGAAAGGGATGGTCTCGATCTCTTGAACTTGTGATCCACCCGTCTCGGTCTCCCAAAGTGCTGGGATTACAGGTGTGAGCTACTGTGACCAGCCTTCCATTTTGACAACCCTATACCAGCATTAACTCTAAAATCTAAAGTTTAAAGTCTTATTTAAATATCACATAAATCAGATGGGGGTGAGACTCAAGATACAATTCATCCTGAGGCCAAATTCCTCTCCAGCTGTGAACCTGTGAAACCTGACAAGTTACGTGCTTTTGAAATGTGATCATGGGACAGGCATAGGATAAACTTTCACATTCAAAAAGAAAGGTAGCAGAAGTTCCCAACCAAATCCAAAACCTAGCATGTCAATTTCCATTAGATCTTAAGGCTCAAGAATAATTCTTTTTTTTTTTTTTTTTTTTTTTTTGAGGCGGAGTCTCGCTCTGTCGCCCAGGCTGGAGTGCAGTGGCCGGATCTCGGCTCACTGCAAGCTCCGCCTCCCGGATTTACGCCATTCTCCTGCCTCAGCCTCCTGAGTAGCTGGGACTACAGGCGCCCGCCACCTCGCCCGGCTAGTTTTTTGTATTTTTTAGTAGAGACGGGGTTTCACTGTGTTAGCCAGGATGGTCTCGATCTCCTGACCTCGTGATCCGCCCGTCTCGGCCTCCCAAAGTGCTGGGATTACAGGCTTGAGCCACCGCGCCCGGCCAAGAATAATTCTCTTTGGCTCCGTGTCTCACCTTCCAGGCTCACTGGCATGTCAATGCCACCCCATAGCTCTAGGTAGCGGTCCTGTCTCCTCAGCTCTGTTCCCAAGACTCCAGGTGGAGGGCCTCTAGGCCTGTTGAAATGGAGGTGGTAGCCCTGATTATCTCTAAATTGCCTTCAGCGTTATTTTCCACTCCTCTTGAAGAGTAGGGCATGTTCACAGGCAAATAACTCTATGACTCTGTCCTGTCAAAGCCCCAAAGTCCTGCAGCCTTCCTTCATTACATCTCCATCCCCACGTTGGCAATGTTTCCGCATGTATCACACCATAAGCTCTTTACTAAGTAGTTGCTCAGCCACACACTCAGTATGGCTAAGCATGGCTTATGTGGCTCCTTAGAGTAAGCTTTTTCATTTTTCCAGTCCATTGCAGGCACAGAGTTATATTTTTAGAAGTGGAAGTTATACTTAGAAGTCCTGTGCCACTTACTAATGCAGAGAGAAGAATCCTGGAAAGTTGTTTTATCCACCACCACCCCTTGTCAAAACCGTTCTTCAAACTCATTCCTTTCATGGGCACCAGAATGTAAAAATAAAAATTTAATCATGTTTCCCTGCCATTGACTCTCCAGCAGCAAGATAAAGCCCAGACCTGCCATTTAAGAAACTCCCTTGCTTGTGTCTCTCCAACCTCATCTACCACTTTCAATTTCTGAACTGAATTTCATACCAAATACAGTCAGTTCTCATTATTTGCTGTATTTATGTTCTATAAAGTCACTGTGAACAGTGAATTAGTAAATACTGAACCACTGTTCCTAAGGGGAAATATAAGATTAGGTTCCTAAGAGCCTCTGGTCGCATTTTTATCAACCAATTGACACATCCTTGTTTTATTTGTGTTTCTGTTTAAAAGCCCCTTTTTAAATGTATGTTGTGGATTCATTAACATTGGACTCACAGCCAATGGTACTAGAACTCATGCCTGATCAAAGTCTATCTATCACATGTATTTCCCTGTAAGTCATGTCACAGCCTTTTTGCACCTGGGAATATTGGACAGCATGGTCTATGCTTGGGATCTGTTTTAAACAGCAGAATCACCAACAAAAACTACAAAACTGTGGAAAATGTGGCACTACATGGACCATGAGATGGACACTTGTTTACAGTATGAGAGCTCAAATGAGGAGACAGAGCACCATCTCTGCTGGGAACAGCAATGTCAGGTGACTAAAATTTTTGCTGCTCTGTACATGTCTTTAAATGATGGTGGAAGTGTGGCATGCATTGATTTGGGGGTTACAAATGAATTTTGGCAAATAGGTGAATTTGCAAATACAGAGTGCACTAATAATGAGGACCCACTGAGCTTGCAATCACCTGCTCTAGTTCACAGTGCTCTGCCTGTGTGTCTGTTTACATCCACATGAGAGTGAAAATGCCTGAAGGTGAGGAAGTACACTCTGTAGATCCACAAGTGGAAGGCAGTTGTTAAATGTCTGCTGAAATGAACCAAACTTCACATGTGTTGTATTCTTACAGTATGCCAGCCAGGATTCCATCAAGCCAATTGAAGTATAACAGCCTCTGGTCCTTTGGACACATATGATGAAGCCCTTAAATAGTATGTGGAGTTCTCATATCAGATCTCATGACTAGAATGACTGAGAATCTCTTCTGACCAGCTTGTTCTCAGTACTCATGACTTAAGAGGGGAGTAGAGGAGCAAGTTGTTTACCTAGCATGGTACAGGACACTATGTGGGTTCCTCAGACAGTGAGAGCTTCCTACAGAGATGACTGGCCCAGCCAGTTGCCTCTAATGTTTAAAATTCTCCTGTTAGAACCTTATTTCTTTAGGTTAAGCATTTTCAGACAAGTATAAAGGAGGGAAATTAACATTTCTGAGGGTGTAGTATGTGTAAGAACTTTGCATATTTACTGTCTCTAATCCATATAACAATCCTATAGAGGAGATAGAAATATCCCCTTTAGAGGTAGCAAAGAGGCAGTAAAGTCAAGGGACATCCAGAAAGACACTATGTGGTGGTCTGGTCAACATTTGTAGCCAGATTTGTTTCATCACTAGCTAGTTATTTTCACTACCCCATGCTACCTTTTAAAATACGTGTAAGCACAAATACTTCTCAGCAGGAGATCACACAGCCATTAACATTCACATGTTGTTTCTACCAGTTATTCAACAAATATTGGTAGAGAACTTCTAGTGTGCAAAGAAATATGCTGGGACTAGAAGAAATGCAAAGTTGAATCCGGCATGGCTCCTAGATACACAGAACATGTGCATAAACATTTAGAATGTGAGTGGAAATTATACACGTCATAGAAGAAATATCAAAGAGGTCTGTCTCAGCTGGGAGAGTAAGAAAGTCTCCATGGAGAAGGGGGCCCGTGCTTGAGATTGAGGGAAGAGTGATGTCAGCATGGGAACAGCACAGGCATAGGCCAAGGTGTGAGAAAGTGTGGGTTAAAAACTGATGCTCAAGGGAGCTGAATGTAAAAGTAAGTAGGGCACTGTAAGGCAAGATGAAGGAGGATCATTATAAAAATGACTTCACTGCCAGGGCCAGACCTTTGCACTGCAATCATTAGGCAGCAGAAGGGCACTCTCAGTGCCTGAGGAAGGGCATGGAGTGATTTGTGAGGTGGCAGTGTGTACTAGTTTGCCAGGGTTCTATAACTAACTATCACAGACTGGGGAGCTTAAACAACAGAATTTTATTTCTTGCAGTTCTGGAGGCTGGAAGTCCGAGATCAAGGTGGTGGGAGGGCTGGCTTCTGTCAGGCCTCTCTCCTTGGCTTGTAGACAGCCGCCTTCTCCCTGCATCTTCACATGGCCTTCTCTCTGTGTGTCTGTGTACTGATTTCCTCTCCTTACAAAGGACACCCATCATATTGTATTAAGGCCCACTGTAATGACCTCATTTTAACTTAGGTACCTCTTTAAAGACCCTATCTCTAAGTACAGTCACATTGTGATGTACTGGAAGTTAGGACTTCAGTGTATGAAATTTGGCTCATAACACAGGTATGAAGGATCATGAGAAGGAGAAAGTGGGGAGGCCGGTTAGGAGACATCACAGCAATTGCGAGCAGATGGTGATAATGGAAGCGATAAGGAGGCACACAGTGGACCTTAGTCTGATAGCTTTCCCCTCTGCAAGGAAGACAGCAGCAACAACTGGAATTAACTTGGGAAGCTTTCCTCAGGCCATAGAGACATCCCCAAAGCTATCACTTCTCACTGCCTCCTGGTAGCAGGAGGGTTGCTTCTGATTCTCAACCCACACAGGACAAAATGTCTCATTGCTCTAGTCTCAGAGTGTTTATATTACATCCTCCCATGACTAGAATCTGAATCAGGGCCAGGGCATTCCTGAGTGACAGCTCCCATGAACTAATTATTAATGTTCCTGGCACAAAGTCTGGGTGGGCATTTATTCCTGTTCCCCAAGCCTGTGATGAATGGAGCTTTGCGCAGGCTGCATAATTTCTTGATTTCTCCATAAGTCTGTGCCTTCTGCTGGCATTTTAAGGAATGTATTTTTATGGAGTTTGGAGCTATTCAGTAATTTTCCAGGAGGGCACATTGCCCAGGCCAGATGGACAGATTTTTTTTTTCTGGTTCTAGTTAGTGAATGCCTGTCTGATAAGATCTTATCCCATCCTACTTGAAAGGTAATGCACAATTTGCTTGTGAGGTGGGTGGTGAAAAACGACTCTATCGGAAGCTTCTTATGGGTGGCTGGGGAGGGCCACCCTTATGTACCTAAAGCTTCCCCGGTCTGGAAGGAAAGTCTAGTCAAGGGACTCTGCAACGATACATGCAAACAATGCCGAAGAAGGGCATTTTTGTCTTAAGAGGTACCTATGTTATAACACAGGATATGATGGGACAGGATGTTATGAAGTCACTCTATCTAAGCAGAGCATTATTCAGTTACTACACTGAGATCCCAGTGTTTCTCTCTGAATTTATTTGTCTTCAGAAAGAGAAGCCTGATGCAGTGAAGTATGATAAAGAAGAATCAACTTTGACTTTCCCAAGAGAGTCACATAGACTTTCAGTTATACTGTATTGTTGGGTCACTTATATTCTATTGCATTCTGCAGTTATTGGACCAGAGCCTCCTTGCACGCTGAGTCCTCAGCAAGGTGGTGTAAACACCAAATAAGGTGGGTTGGGGGCAGCATGTGTAGTTCCTGGCACAAGTGCTGGCACATGGCAGACACTCCTTGTAAGAGACACTTTGACTCTGTTGTATGGGATCCCCTTTCTTTTTTTTTATTTTTATTTTTTTTGACTGACCTTCTAAAGGGAACTGAGGCCAGAAAATACTTCCAGAAAACGGTACCTTTCCTCATGAAGTGGTAATGACGCCATCAATACATAGAAACAGCTGGGGGTTTTTTTCTATGTCTTTTGAGTTTTTAGACAAAAACTTGAATAATAATAATTTTATATTGAATAATACAAATTTGAATAATACTTTTTTATCAGCTTCTAAAACTTCCACTCCCTGCTTGAGGGCACATCTGTGTCAATGGGAAGGTGCTCCCTCTCCGATTCCCTCTCCTGCTGCTTCTCCTTCTCTCCCTACAGGCGAGGAGCCCCTGACATCACTTTATTCTGTCAGGTCTTTTGCTGTATATCCGTACTCCCTCTTGCCTCTTCCACCTGCTGCTGCTACTGACATAAAACTCTAAAAGCCCAATCATTTTCTCATTCTCACTGCAGGCAAATATCTTGACTTTTACCAGAAACAACACAAAAATTTCCCAAAAAGAAGAAATTTTTCTTCCCATTTAACCTATAAGAAAATGATGTCACCTGATGACTGAGTGACTTGTCTTAAATATAGCCCTAGAAACCATGACTTGTATTGTTTTTCAAAAAAATCTTACCGAGGTGAAGAATTCAGACAAGGAGGTTTAACCAACAACGAATCAACCCAAACAAAGAAATGTTAGCACAAACCACAAAAGGAAAAAAAATAAATTGGACTTCATCCAAATTTAAAAGTTCTGCTCTATATGGAATATATAAAGAGGTCTCAACATTCGATAATAAAAAAATGACAGAATAAGAAATGGGCAAAATATTTGAATAGATACTTCAACAGAGAAGATATACTTCCCTGGCAGTCTCAGGAATGAAAAAAAAAAAATAAAAAGGCAAATACACCCATGAAAAGAGAGCTAACATAATTTGTCTAAAATAACAGGGGGGACACTCACCCTAGCTTTCAGTTTTCTAGTGAGGGTGAGGAGAAACTCCCATATAGTGCTGGTATTTGACTATGCAAATACCCTGCTTCTCATCATACTTTTACCCATTAATTTTATCACCCATCAAAGATTCTTGCTTCTAAATAATTGTCACTGTGGTGTTTACCTAAAACTAGTTTTCTATTTTTATCACTTCTACGTTTTGAAGACAAATGAATTCAGAGAGAAACACTGGGTTCTCAATGTAGTAACTGAATAATGCTCTGCTTAGATAGAGTGGCTTCATAACATCCTGTCCCATCACATCCTATGTTATAACATAGGTACATCTTAAGACAAAAATGCCCTTCTTTGGCTTTGTTTGCATGTATCATTGCAGAGTCCCTTGACTCTGCTTCCCTTCCAGACCAGGGAGGTTTTAGGTACACAAGGGTGGCCCTCCCCAGCCCACTTGGGAAAGAGGTTTGGCAACATCTTCTGATGTCTACCATATACTTACCGTATGACCTAGCCTTTCTATTCGTAGCTATGTTCTCATGAGAAATGAAGACATAAGTCTACATGCAAAAAAAAAAAAAAAGGGGGGGGGGGTGGTTCATGAATGCTTGTGGCAGCTTTAGCTGTCATCCTCAGAACTGGAAACAAACTAATGTCCAGTGTCTGGTGAATGGAGAAACCATAGTAAATCCATAAAATGGAATATTACTCAACAATAAAAAGGACAAAAGTACTGATAGAAACAGCAATATGGATGGATTTCACAAGAACTATGGTAAGTTAAAAAAAAAGTCAAATTCTAAAGGCTCCGTATTTTACAATTCAAGTTATACGACATTCAGAAAAAGGCAAAACTAAACTAATAGAGAACAGATCAGGGGTTTCCAGGGGTGAAGGTGGAGGTAAGGGTGAATGACCATAAAGAAGATAAGGAAGCTTTTTCAGGGTGGTGCAAAATTTCTATATCTTAATGTGGTAATGATTACCTGACAGTATACATTCATCAACATTCATAGAACTACACACCACAAAAGTGAATTTTTCTCTGTATGAATTATACCTTAATAAATACGTTGCAATGTTCAATGTAAAAAAGAGGGTTGTGACAAATACTCTATTTTACATTCATTCATTCTTCATCTAACCCTTCCCAGGGAGGTCCTGTAAGTCAGACATTGGCAGATAGCTCAGGAATCTAGAGATAATGTGATCTTTACTCACAGTGTGGTGGGACTCGTAAAAGAAAATGTGGCTGTTTTGTGATAGCATATTCTTTGCTGTGACAGAGAGAGCACACAGAAGTGCTAAGGTTGTGGAGGAAGAAGCACAGGAAAGCTCCCTGCTAAGGATTTACAGGAGCTGAGGCCTGAAGAACAATTAGACGGTGAGGGGGAAGGCATTCTGGTGTAAGGAACAGCAGGAGAAAAAACACAGGGGCAGCAAAGAGCCAAGGGGAGTGGATCCTCTCCTCCTCCCTCAGCAGCTGCTGTGGGGGGGATCAAACGGCCAGACAGAGCTTGTCTGACCAGCACTGACCCCCTAGAAGAACAGAAGGAAGGCTGGTCCCCTGACCTGGTGCCCTCACAGCATAGACATTTAGAAAAATTCTTGCTAAATTCTGCCTCACAGTTGAATTCCAGTGATGAACATAGAAAACGTAGAAGTGATAAAAATAGAAAACTACTTTTAAGTAAACGCCACAGTGACAATTATTGAGAAGCAAGAATCTTTGATGGGTGATAAAATTAATGGGTAAAAGTATGATGAGAAGCAGGGTATTTGCATAGTCAAAAAGTATCTTTTTAAAACATTTTAGCACAGGGAAACAGGAACGACAGTGCAGGAACCTCACAAACGCCACGTTAATCAAGGGATCAAAATGAGTCATACCAGAAGTTAGACAGGTTGTTACCAGGTGCCCTCAACGTGATGCACTGAAAGGGCACAGTGGCCCTTCCGTGGTATCCCTGCCACAAATGCTAACTTAGATCAGACTGCTATAACAAATTGCCATAGATGGAGTGGCTTAAATAACAAGTATTCATTTCTCACAGTTACGGAGGGCTGCAAAGTCCAAGACCAAGGTGCCAGCCGATCTGATGTCTGGTGAGGACCTACTTCCTGGTTTGCACATGGCTGTCTTCCTGTTGTGTCCCTTCATGGTAGACAGAAGACAGATGGAGGAAGCAAACTCCCATGTCTCTGTTTTTTTTTTGAGACGGGGTTTTACTCTGTTGCCCAGGCTAGAGTGCAGTGGTACGATCTTGGCCCACTGTAACCTCCGCCTCCCGGGCTCAAGCGATTCTCCTGCCTCAGCCTCCCAAGTAGCTGGGATTACAAGCATGCACCACCATGCCTGGCTAGTTTTTGTATTTTTGGTAAAGACTGGGTTTCACCATGTTGGCCAGGCTGGTCTCAAACTCCTGACCTCAGGTGATCCTCCTGCCTCGGCCTCTGAAAGTGCTGGAATTACAGGCGTGAGCCACCGTGCCCAGCAATCTCTTCTTATTAGGGCACTAGTTCCATTCTTGAGACCCCACCCTCATCACCTAATTACTTCCCAAAAGGTCCGGCCTCCTAACACCATCATATTGGAAGTCAGGATTTCAACATGTGAATTTGGGGGAGACACAAACATTCAGTCCATAACAAATGCATAGCCTCACACTGATTCTGAGAGAAACATCAGACAAACCCAGATTAAAGGGTGTTCCACAAAACAACTGATTCGTATACTTCAAAAGTTCCCAGGCCATGAAATAAAAAGAAAAACTGTCACAGATTAGAAGAGACCAAGGGGGCACAATAACTAATTACAATGTGGGATCCTGGATTAGATCCTGGACCACAATAAGGACATTAATGGGAAAACAGGCAGAATTCAAATAACATCTGTAGATTAGTGAATAGTAGTGCACTGATGTTAATTTCTTAACTTTGATAATTGTGCCAAATTACATAAGATGTTAGCCTTAAGGAAATCTGGGTGAAGGATATTCGGGAGCTCTCTGTAGTATATTTGCAAATTTTCTATAAGTCTAAACTTAGTTTTTCAAATACTTAGAAAGTGTTATCTGAAAAGGTGCAAGCTAATGTTAGAACTTTATACACCTGTGCACAAGGACATTCCTTCTACTGCTAGCTGTTTTTATTTATTCAAGTCTTTCCTCAGACTGAACAAAGTGCAGTTAAGAGCTTCTGTAACTAGGAGCAACAAAGTTATCTCGTAGGACAGAAACATGATCTTACCTTATCTTTTTGTCTTTAAACAGCATAGGATTATATATTTAACAAACATCTCATCCATTCCCAGTTCTCAGGGGTCTCAAATCTGAACTCTCTCCTAGCATGTGAGAACTTGCGCTATTGCACAACATTCCACGTGCCATCAACAGTATGCAATTCTCACAAGTCTTAGTGCAGTCCCACATGCTGCAGAATAGAAGATGCCTGTGGTTTGCTTGAAAGTTGAAGGTTATTCTTCTCAGTCAAGGGTTTTTAACTGCAAATAAGGAACCTGCTGCTTGAGTCAGGACTCTGTACAACGGCCAATAGTCTGGTGCTACTGTCAATGCTGGCCTGCACAGGGTCAGTCTTCCATAAAAATGATAAGCCAGGATTTTTCATGTGTATCTGAGCTCTATTTAGCTCCTTCAGACACTGTGGTTCTGTTTTCTGTTTGAAGAAGTGAAGGTCAAGCAGAAAGAACACATTTTTCTTGATAACCTTTAGGTAGAAAGCTCAAGTGGGTTTTAAGATCTGATGGAACTTGAAGAGAATAGAATGCATCTCTTCTAACACCAGTTGCCAATGTAAGGGGTTGTCAGCCTTTAGGCAGAGCAGTATTCATTTGCCTTTTCTGACTGCCTCAGTTTCCTAGGGATGATGAACTCTCCTCCACTCTGTGCACCTTTGCTGGGATGGCAAACCCTATTGCTTGCACAGGCATGCCAATAGTTAACGGTGAGTTTGAAGGCTTCTTCTGCTAGACCCTTCCTTTTGCTGTCCTGGTGCATCCACGTGCATAGCTCATGTTCTGATGTTGGTAGAGAGGTTGCTTCATTCTCAGACTTTGAAACTTGAATTGAGAGATGCAAGGAGGAAAGAAACTGCTGCAGCTCAATTCCTTGAGTGTTGCGGCCCTGGGAGGCTGTGGAGATGCTCCTGTGACGAGGCACTCTAATTCCCTGGGTCTCACCTCTTTCGAACTCAGTTCTTCAACTTTCTTCATCCTGGGAGCTGGGCCACACCCTGACAATACATTTTCCTTTAAAAAGCTAGCCAGAGTTGCTATCTGTTATTTGCCACCAGACAGTTAAAGAGAGCTGGTTGAATCCTTCACAATAATGAGAAGACCCTTAAGTGGCTCCCAACTCAAAGAAAAGGATCCTCAGTACCATGAAGTTTTAGAACCTGTAGTTGTATTCTCAGATTTTTGGAAATACAAGACACAGACGTCAACCTTTTAAGCTTTTTAATCACTGAAATAGCTTCTGAGAAGGAAGAGAATCCTTGAAACATATAATTACTTACAAAGTATCTCAAACTAGAATTAACTCATTTCAAAGTATCATTTGAAAATGACTGCAATATGCACTTCTTGCCAGTTTATTTATATGTACATGATGTTTACTAATATAAATGATCAGAGTTCATGAATTTCTCTTGACTGCAGGTATAATTTTGTATCTTGGGACTTAAAAACAATGAAGAGTTAATGAAACACAACCCTAAATGACAGAGGCTTCTGAATGGGAAGTGGCTACAAACATTTTTAAAGACCTGCCCTGTTTCTTAAAAGTTAAACACACACTGTGATATGATCCAGACAGTTCACTTCTAGGTATTTACTCAAGAAAAATGAAAGCATATGTCCATATAATGTCTTGTACAATATATTTATAGCAGCTTGATTTGCGGTAATGTAAAGCTGGAAGCAACCCAAATGTCCATTCACAGGTGACTGAACAGATAAATTATAGTATATTCCTACAATGGAATACCACTCAGCAATAAAAAAGGAGGCAGGTATAGAGGCCAAGGGAAAACTTCCCCTTTGCCCTCTGGAGGATTGCTGGAACATCAACATACAGATGGCAGATTAATAGGGGGAACTGCATACAAATTTATTAACATGCATGAGGAGAACTATGGAGTATTTACCCCAGCCCCCTAAATGAGTTGAAGAAGCTTATATACCATTTTCATAAGGGAGGGAGGATATGAGGAATGCAGACAGTTCTCTTGTGGGACAGTATTAGGGAGAAAGAATGAACCAGGGAGACAGAAAGTACGTGTAAATGATTCTCTTTTGAATTTGAATGAGCCTGAGAGGCAAGCATTATCTGGTGGAACAAAATATATAAGATCTCAAAGAAAGTCAAGATGGTTGAGCTTTTATACCATCTTGAGGTTACAGAAAGAGAAGGGCTTGGATGGTGGCAAGCGGGTCATGGGAGTGGGAGAAGAGGAGACGTGGCTAGCAAAGGTGGTCTTGTTATGTAGACCTCGCAGGTGTTGTTATGTAGACCTCGCAGGTCTTGTTATGTAGACCTCGCAGGTGGCAGCCTTCAGAGAGAATAGATGGTAAAGGTTTCTTTCAGACTTTAAAGGTGTCAGCCTCTGAGTCCATCTTTCCTACATTGGACAAGGGAGGACCTCAGAGAAAGCTTGGCTGCACCAGTGCAGATTTTCTCTACAGATGCAAATCTCCCCCACAAAAGACAGCTTTTCAGGAATAGCCATCATTAAATACATCAGAGAAGCATATTCTGGGGTGTTAATGAGAAAACAAACTCTGGAAAATATTTTAAAGAGATTTATTTTGAGCCAATATGAGTGACCACAGCCCAGAGAAAACACAAATCCAAGAAACCTTGACTAAGTGGTCTTAAGGCAGTCAGGTTATAGTTTGGTTTTTTACATTTTAGGAAGAGAGGAATTGTAGGTAAAACTATAAATAAATACATGGAAAGCATTCATTGGTTTGGCCCACAAATATGGGACATCTCAAAGCTTACAAGTCATGTTAGTGGTGGCAGGTAGTCCAGTTATTGGTGGCGAATTCATACAGGTCTTCAGCAACCTCAATCCTTGTCTCTTCAGAAGAAAGAATTCGACTGAGGGGCATAAGGCAGAAAAAGAGACCAAGGCAAGTTTTAGGGCAGGAATGAACATTTATTAAAAAGTTTTACAGCAGGAATGAAAAGAAAGTAAAGCACAATTAGAAGAGGGCCACGTGGGTACCTTGGAGGAGGGCAAGTGTGGGGTTTGACCTTTTGACTTGGGGTTTTATATGTTGGCACACTTTCAGGGTCTTGTGTCCCTTCTCCCCTGATTCTTCCCTTGGGGTGGGTTGTCTGCATGTGCAGTGGCTTGCTAGCACTTGGGTGTTGCTAGCACTTGTTGCTAGCACTTGGGTGTTGCTAGCACTTGGGTGCACTGTGTGTTTCCCGGAGTTGTATGCATGCTTACTAGAGATGTTCTTCCCTTACCAGCTGTATTTCCTTAGAAGGTCATATACCAGTTACACTCTGCCATTTTGCCTCCTAATGTGCATGTGTGAGCCCACTCACCCAAATCCTGAGATCTTATCAGGAAGCTGCTGATCACCAGTTTCAGGGTTTTCTTTATCTACAAGGAGACTGTCTTTCCCTGGCACTGACTGTGACCAATTATTATTTTAGAGACAGTAAACAACTGCCTGACCATCACCTGATGATTGCCTGACATTCCTGGTTGGGGACAGGGGTGCTCTCCTGCCCTGCTTATGTCTGCCTACCTGCTATAACAGTCATGGGTGGATTTTAGGAAATCTTTAGTTAGCAATTGGTTGAAAGAGTTGTGCTTTGTCTAAAGACTTGAAGTCAATACAAAGGAATGCTTATGTTAAGACAAGGGGTCCTGCTGTCATGTGATGCTATACCATAGTCAAGTTGGCTATTAAGCTACATTATTTTGGGTTAATTTTAAAAAGTTTAACAGATTTTTTGGTTTGTAGGGTGTGACTTAATCCTGGCCTTACATTGCCTTAGGTCTTTTACAATTTGGTATCTTACTGCCACAGAGAGTCCATTCTGTCAGTCCTGTGATCTCTACTGTAACATTAATGCCGGTCAGTTGTGTGTAAATTCCAAAAGAGAGGGAGTATAATGAAGTGTGTTCAACCTTCCTTTCCGTCGTGACTGGGAATTCCATTTTTAAGGTTTTTCTGGGCTCCTCTTGGCAAAGAGAGGGTCTCTCCAGCTGGTTGCAGGTGGGGCTTAGGATTTTGTGAAATATTTTGGTTTCCTTCATATGCAGGAACATGAATAAATCTCGAAATAATTATGCCGAGTGACAAAAGCCAAACAAAAGAAGAATACATACTGTATATACTCCTTTTATATATATAGCATTCTAGAAGATGCAAACTAATCTATGGTAACTACAGCTGATCAATGCTTACTGGGGAGGGGGAAAGAGATGACAAAGGGATGTAAGGAAACTTGTGGGTGACAGATTTTTTCAATATCTTGATCATAGTGATGTTTTCACAGACATATTAATATGTCAGACTATTCAAAGTTATTCCCTTTAAATATGTACAACTTATTGTATGCCAATTATTCCTCAGTAAAGCTATTGTGAGAATCTAGGCACTCGCCTGCCAGATTTGGTGCTAGATAATCTGGCAGGAATATGCAATATACAATGCTAGCACTCAGAGAGATCTGAGCCCATCTACTTCTGGGGTGGGAAGGGGGCAATTTTTTTTTTATAAAGAGTAAATATTTCTGGCTTTGTGGGCCATATGATTTCTGTTACAATACTCATCTCTGTTGACATGGTACAGATAATATGTAAATAAGATTGACTGTGCCCCAATAAAACTTTATTTATGAAAACAGGAAGTGGGCTAGATTTGGTCCATGGGCTTTAGTTTGCTGACTGTAATGTAGTTGAACACATTTATTATACAGAAACTAGGAGATGAATGCTATGTGGACAACAGCAACTTGCAAAAATCAGAAGTTATATACTTCAATATTTTTTATCAACCTTTAGTTATAAAAATATAAGTTAAAACTATATTAGGACATATGCCAAAATATCACTCCATAGATTGGCAGTGGCAATGGGAAATGCATCTTTATGGTAGAGAATTCCATAAGCCACCACCTTAACCAATAACAGCATTTATTAGTGAGACCATCTGATTTTATATGCCTCCTGATATAATGCAAAATGAATTAGGCAGCATCATTTATGAAGAATTATTACCAACAATGTTTAATATCTTTACAATTTAATCAAGCCTTTGGATTTTCTTTCTAGCCTGTAAGACATACAAGGGAAATAGGAACAAATTAAATACCTTGAAGAAACAATGAGAGAAATCTAGAATAAGAGACATGCCACAAGATAGCTGGCTTGATCTCTTAAAGAAGTAAATGCTATGGGGAAAAAAGCATGTGAGGAAGATCACGCTAGATTAAACATTTGTTGACTTCTGGTTTGAAAAAATATTTCTAGAAAAGATATTTTAGGTAATATTGTGGTTTCAATGTGTCTCCCAAATTTCATGTGTTAGAAATTTAATCCGCAGATTCACATATTAATAGTATTTGGAAGCCGGGCCTTTGAGAGTTAATTAAGGTTAGATAAAGTCATCTGGATGGGACCCCCATGATGAGACTGGTGGCTTTATAAGAAGAGGACAAGAGATCTGAGCTGGCACACTCTTGCCCTCTCTCCATGTAATACCCTTCACCATGTCATGATATAGCAAGAAAACCCTCACCAGGTGCTAGTGCCATGCTGTCTTGGACTTCCTAGTCTCCAGAAATGTGGGCTAAATAAACTTCTTTTCTTTGTAAATGATCCAGTCTGTGATACTATGTTATAGCAACATAAAACAGACTAAGACACCTAAAAATGGAGAAATGTGACTATAGTCTAGTTATCTAATCAAGATAATATTAATACTACCTCGTTTAGATAATATTATTAAAATTATTCTGGATTTTCTTAGGTAGGATAATAATATTGTGGTTTTATAGAAGAAAACTCTTATTTTAGAAAACAAATGACAAAATATTAGAGAAAATGTTTCATGATGTCAGCTACTAAAAAAAAAAAAAAAAAAAAAAAAAAAAAAGCACACATAAAAAGAAATAGGGGCCAGGCATGGTGGTTCATGCCTGTAATCCCAACACTTTGGGAGGACGAGATGGGCAGATCATGAGGTCAGGAGATCGAGACCATCCTGGCCAACACGGTGAAAGCCAATCTCTACTAAAAATAAAAAAAATTAGTCGGGCATGGTGGCAGGTGCCTATAGTCCCAGCTACTCGGGAGGCTGAGGGAGGAAAATGGCATAAACCCAGGAGGTAGAGCTTGCAGTGAGTCGAGACTGTGCCACTGCACTCCAGCCTGGGCAACAGGGTGAGACTCTGTCTCAAAAAAAAAAAAAAAAAAAAAGAAAGAAAGAAAACAAATATGGAAATAGGTTAATAATTGCTGTGTCCAGGTGGTGGGGTTATATGTGTTCATTGTACTTCTCTTTTGACTTTCTGTATATTTAAATTTTTTTATAAGAAAAAGTTGAGAAAATTGTTTTATTTGATGATATGCCTTAGGAGGAGAATATTCGTAAATTCTCTTATTTCAACTCCCACTTATGACTGAGGACATGAGTTGTTTGGTTTTCTGTTCCTGTGTTAGTTTGTTGAGGGTGATGGCTTCTGGCTTTATCCATGACCGTGCAAAGGACATGATCTCATTATTTTTTGTGGTTGCATAGTATTCCATGTACTCCATTTTCTTTATCCAGTCTATCATTAAGGGACATTTGGATTGCTTCCAGTGCTGCAATAAACATAAGTATGCATGTGTCTTTATAGCAGAATGATTTTTATTCCTTTGGGTGTATACCCAGTAATGGGATTGCTGGGTCAAATGGTATTTCTAGTTCTAGATCCTTGAGGAATTGCCATGCCACATTGTCTTCCACAATGGTTAAACTAATTTTTATTCCCACCAACAGTGTAAAAACATGCCTATTTCTCCACAGCCTCACCAGCATCTATTGTTTCTTGACTTGTTAATAAACACCCTTCTGACTGGCATGAGATAGTATCTCACTGTAGCTTTGATTTGCATTTCTCTAACAATCAGTGATGTTAAGCTTTTTTCATATGTTTCTTGGCCGCATAAATGTCTTCTTTTGAGAAGTGTCTGTTCATATCCTTTGCCCAGTTTTTTCTGTTCATACCCTTTGCCCAGTTTTTTTTTCCTTGTAAATTTCTTTAAGTTCTTTGTAGATTCTGCATGTTAGACCTTTGTCATATGGATAGATTGCAAAATTTTTCTCCCATTCTGTACATTGCCTATTTATTCTCATGATAGTTTATTTTGCTGTGCAGAAACTCTTTAGTTTAATTAGATCCCATTTGTCAATTTTGGCTTTTGGTGCAATTGCTTTTGGCATTCGTGTTGTGAAGTTTTTGCCCATGCCTATGTCCTCAGTGGTATTGCCTAGGTTTTCTTCTAGGGTTTTTAAGGTTTTAGGTCTTATATTTAAGTCTTTAATCCATCTTGAGTTAATTTTTGTATAAGCTGTAAGGGTGGGGGGGTCCAGTTTCAGTTTTCTGCATATGGCTAGCCAGTTTTCCGAACACCATTTATTAAATAAGGAATCCCCTCCCCATTGCTTGTTTTTGTCAGGTTTGTCAAAGATCAGATGGTTTTAGATGTGTGGCATTATTTATGAGGCCTCTGTTCTGTTCCATTGGTCAATATATCTGTTTTGATACCAGTACCCTGCTCTTTTGGTTACTGTAGCCTTATAGTATAATTTGAAGTCAGGTAGCATGATGCCTCCAGTTTTGTTCTTTTTGCTTAGGATTGTCTTGGCTGTATGGGCTCTTTTTTGGTTCCGTATGAAATTTAAAGTAGTTTTTTCTAATTAAATGAAGAAAGTCAATGGTAGCTTGATGGAGATAGCATCGAATCTATAAATTACTTTAGGCAGTATGGCCATTTTCATGATATTGATTCTTTCTATCCATGAGCATGGAATGTTTTTTTCCATTTGTTTGTGTACCCTCTTATTTCCTTGAGCAGTGGTTTGTAGTTTTCCTTGAAGAGGTCCTTCACATCCCTTGTAAATTGTATTCCTAGGTACTTTATCCTCTTTGTAGCAATTGTTAATGGCAGTTCATTCATGATTTGGCTCTCTGTTTGTCTATGGTGTATAGGAATGCTTGTGATTTTTGCACATTAATTTTGTATCCTGAGACTTTGCTGAAGTTGCTTATCAGCTTAAGGAGATTTGGGGCTGAGACGATGGGGTTTTCTAAATATACAATCATGTCATCTGCAAACAGAAACAATTTGATTTCCTCTCTTCCTATTCGAATATGCTTTATTTCTTTCTCTTGCCTGATTGCCCTGGCCAGAACTTCCAATACTATGTCGAATAGGAGTGGTGAGAGAGGGCATCCTGCCTTGTGCCAGTTTTCAAAGGGAATGCTTCCAGCTTTTGCCCATTCAGTATGATATTGTCTGTGGGTCTGTCATAGATATACCTCTTATTATTTTGAGATACGTTCCATCAATACCTAGTTTATTTAGAGTTTTTAACATTAATGGATGTTGAATTTTATCGAAGGCCTTTTCCGCATCTATTGAAATAATTATGTAGTTTTTGTCTTTGGTTCTGTTGATATGATAGATTATGCTTATTGATTTGTGTGTGTTGAAGCAGCCTTGCATCCCAGGGATGAAGCTGACTTGATAGTGGTGGATAAGTTTTCTGATGTGCTGCTGGATTCAGTTTGCCAGTATTTTATTGAGAATTTTTGCATCAATATTCATCAGGGATATTTGCCTGAAGTTTTTTTTGTTGTTGTTGTATCACTGCCAGGTTTTGGTGTCAGGATGATGCTGGCTTCATAAAATGAGTTAGAGAGGGATCCTTCCTTTTTAATTGTTTGTAATAGTTTCAGAAGGAATGGAACCAGCTCCTCTTTGTACCTCTGGTAGAATTCAGCTGTGAATTCATCCAGTCTTGGGCTTTTTTTGGTTGGTAGACTATTGATTACCGCCTCAACTTCAGAACTTGTTATTGGTCTATTCAGGAATTTCACTTCTTCCAGGTTTAGTCTTGGGAGGGTGTATGTGTCCAGGAATTTATCCATTTCATCTAGATTTTCCAGTTTATTTACATTGAAGTGTTTATAGTATTCTCTGATGGTAGTTTGCACTTCTCTAGGCTCAGGGGTGCTATCCTCTTTATCATTTTTTTATTGTGTCTCTTTCATTCTTCTCTCTTTTCTTCATTATTAGTCTAGCTGGTGGTCTATCTATTTTGTTAATTTTTTCCAAAAACAGCTTTGGGTTTCACTTATTTTTTGGAGGGTTTTTCTGTCTCTATCTCCTTCAATTCTGCTCTGATCTTAGTTATTTCTTGTGTTCCACTAGCTTTTGGATTTGTTTACTCTTGCTTCTCTAGCTCTTTTAATTGTGATGTTAGGGTGTCGATTTGAGATCTTTCTAGCTTTCTGATGTGGACATTTAGTGCTATAGATTTCCATCTTAACATTGCTTTAGCTGTTTCCCAGAGATTCTGGTACATTGTCTCTTTGTTCTTATTGGTTTCAGAGGACTTATTGATTTCTGCCTTGATTTTGTTATTTACCCAGGAGTCATTCAGGAGCAGGTTGTTCAATTTCCAAGTAATTGTGTGGTTTTGAGTGAGTTTCTTAATCCTGTTCTAATTTGATTGCACTGCAGTCTGAAAGACTGTTATGATTTCAGTTCTTTTGCATTTGCTGAGGAATGTTTTACTTCCAATTTTGTGGTTGATTTTAGAATAAGTGCCATGTGGCACTGAGAAGAATGTATATTCTGTTGATTTGGGTGGAGAGTTCTGTAGATGTCTGTTGGGTCCACTTGATCAAGAGCTGAGTTCAAGTCCTGAATATCCTTGTTAATTTTCTGTCTCATTGATCTGTCTCATATTGACAGTGGGGTGCTAACATCTTCCACTATTATTGTGTGGGAATCTAAGTCTCTTTGTAAGTCCCTAAGAACTTGTTTTATGAATCTGGGTGCTCCTGTATTGGGTGCATATATATTTAGGATAGTTAGGTCTTCTTGTTGAATTGATCCCTTTATCATTATGTAGTGCCCTTCGTCTCTTTTGATCTTTGTTGGTTTAATGTCTGTTTTGTCAGAGACTAGCATTGCAACCCCTGATTTCTTTTGCTTTCCATTTGCTTGGTAAATTTTTCTCCATCCATTTATTTTGAGTCTATGTGTGTCTTTGCATAGGAAATGGGTCTCCTGAATACATCACACCAAAGTTTCTTGACTCTTTATCTAATTTGCCAGTCTGTATCTTTTAATTGGGGCATTTAGCCCATTTTCATTTAAGGTTAGTATTGTTATGTGTAAATTTGATCCTGTCATCATGATGCTATGTAGTTATTTTGCACACTAGTTGATGCAGTTTCTTCATAGTGTCATTGGTCTTTATATTTTGGTGTGTTTCTGCAGCAGCTGGTACTGGCTTTTCCTTTCCATATTTAGTGCTTCCTTTAGGAGCTCTTGCAAGGCAGGCTTGGTGGCGATGAAATCCCTCAGCATTTGCTTCTCTGGAAAAGATTTTATTTCTTCTTCGCTTATGAAGCTTAGTTTGGCTGGATATGAAATTCTGTGTTGAAAATTCTTTTCTTTAAGAATGTTGAATATTGGCCCCTACCTCTTCTGGCTTGTAGGGTTTCTACAGAGAGGTCTGCTGTTATTCTAATGGTCTTCCCTTTGTCGGTGATCTGGCCTTTCTCTCCAACTGCCCTTAACATTTTTTCCTTCATTTTGACCTTGGAGAATCTGATGATTATGTATCTCGGGGTTGATCTTCTTATGAAGTATTTTAGTGGTGTTCTCTGTATTTCCTGAATTTGAATGTTGGCCTGTCTTGCTAGGTTGGAGAAGTTCTTCTGGATAATATCCTGAAGTGTGTTTTCCAGCTTGTTTCCATTCTCCCCGTCTCCTTCAGGTACTCCAATCAATTGTAGATTCAGTATTTTTATATAGTTTCGTATTTCTTGAAGGCTTCATTTGTTCCTTTTCATTTTTTTCCTCCATTCTTGTCTGCATGCCTTATTTCAGCAAGATGGTCTTCAAACTCTGATATCCTTTTCTCTGCTAGGTCAATTCGGCTATTGGTACTTGTATATGCTTCACAAAGTTAACATGCTATGTTCTTCAGCTCCATCAGATCATTTATGTTCCTCTCTAAACTGGTTATTCTAGTTAGCAGCTCCTCTAACCTTTCATCAAGGTTCTTAGCTTCTTTGCATTGGATTAGAGCATGCTCCTTTAGCTCAGCAGAGTTTGCTATTAATCATCTTCCGAAGCCTACTTCTGTCAATTCATCCATCTCATCCTCTGTCCAGTTCTGTACCTTCCCTTGAGAGACATTGCGATCATTTGGAGGAGAAGAGGAGCTCTGGCCTTTTGAGTTTTCAGCATTTTTTTCATTGATGCTTTCTCATTTTCATGAGTTTGTCTAGTTTTGATCTTTGAAACTGCTGACCCTTGGATGGGGTTTTGTGGGGACTTTTGTTGTTGATGATGCTTTTGTTGCTTTCTGTTTGTTTTTCTTTCAATGGTCAGGTCCCTTTTCTGAAGGGCTGGTGCTATTTGCTGGGGGTTTACTTCAGGCCCTATTCGTTTGGTTCTCTCCTGTGCCTGGAGATGTCACTCAAGGAGGCTACAGAACAACAAAGGTGGATGCCTGCTCTTTCCTCTGGGATCTCTGACCTCCAGGGGCACCAACCTGATGCCGGTAAGTATAGGGTGTCTGACAACCCCTACTGGGTGGCACGGGGAACAGGACTCATTTAACAAAGCACTTTGACTGTCCCTTGGTGGAGAGGGTGTGCTTTGCTAGGGGAAACCCACTCATCTGGGCTGCCCAGATTCTTCAGAACTAGCAGGAGGAAAGACTGAGTCTTCTGGTCTGCAGAGACTGCAACCACCCGTCCCACTAGGGCTTCAGGCCCAGGGAGATCAGAGTTCTGTCCCTGAGCCTCTGGCTGCAGTTGTTGGAGTTCCTGCAGGGAGGCCCTGCCCAGTGAGAAGGGATGGGTCAGGGTCAGGCCTGGAGAGGCACTCTGGCTGTAGTCTGCCACAGCTGGTGTGCTGGGTTATAGGGGACACCTCTTAGGACCAAGCCGTTTCCAGCCTCCCTGGCTCCAGCAGAGGAAAAGTACAGCCTGGAGCTGTAGAGATGGATGACGCCCTTCCTTTGCCTAGGGAGCTTAGTGTGTCAGGCAGCTCTCCGTCCCAGTGCTGGCTGCCGCCCTTCCCCCAAGGAGCTCAAATGGCTTAGACAGCAGGCAGCTGCAGCTGTGGTGCTGGTTGTCCCTTCCCGCAGAAACTCAGCAGGCTTAAGCAGATTCTAGCTGAAAGGGTGTTAAGAATCTGCATGGCTCCAGGGTTGGGACTCCAGGCCCCAGTGGCATGGGTTCATGAGTGGCATCTTCTGATACATGGGTTGCATAGTTCCGCGGAAAAACCACGGTTTCCCTGGCTGGGTAGCATGCTCACTCACCACCTCCCTTGGCTGGGGGTGGGGATTCCCCTGCCCTGTGTGGCTCTCAGGTGGGCAGCTGCACCACATTGCTCTTCCTTCCTCTCCGCAGGTAATGCCAGTAGTCTAGTCTGCTCTGATGAGAGAAGCTGGTTACCTCAGTTGCTGGTGCAAGATTCACATGCTATTAAGGTTTTTTTCAATGGGAGCCTTTGATCGCCACTGCTTCTAGTCGGCCATTTTGGCCCCGCCCCCAACTAAGAGCTTTTTAACATTAAACTCTCTATCATATATTTTCAAATAGGCAATTAAAAGAAGAAAAATAATTTTTCAAAAGGAAAACAGTTGTCGCAGACCTTTAGTTAAGACGCACATTTGAATGACCAGGGAAATTCTAAAAGACATTTATTGTGGCTTTAATATTTGATACAAGGACAGAATTCTTTTTAAAAACCCCTTATATTCTATAATTGTGGCACCTTTGTAGACTAGAAAAATAACTATAAAATCTCCAGGCGCAGAAAAAAGAATAAATTCTAGTGTTTTCAAATATCCCATGCAAGACATGATACAATGTTTGAAGAAGAAAAATGATCTCCCAGCATTAGGGAAGTAGAAAGGTGGTGGGTGGAACCAGCCACAGTCATGACTCAGGTGGCCTTGACTGCCTCTTAGAATTTCGGGATATTTGTGCTCTGTGCCTAATGACCACAGTGTCTTAGGCTGCATACCTTTTACCTGTTTTTTCACTGTGTGTCAACTAATTATTGAGTAAGAAACAAGATAAATCTCTGTAAATTGTATCTGTTAGAGCCTGACTCTAGGAAAGAAGCACCCCCTTCACAATTCCCTTCACAATCACAGTTCCTGAGCATAGCACTTATATCTGCATGAGGGCTTTCTGTAGCCCTGAGAGTCCAAGTGTGGGGCTCCCTGGGAATGCTGGAGAGCTAATGCTCCCTAGGAACAGCTTCTAACCAGTAACTGGCAGGAGTCAGTAGGTTAATACCCCAGATTCTTTGTCACTTGGTTGGACAGCTCTCAGGCATGTTCTATATTGTCTCCCAGAGGTCACCAGCAGAACTGATTCCTGGTTGCCCACAGCAATAATCTACTGAATACAAACTCTTCCCTGGCCTCCTTCTCTTTCCTGTCTCATTCCTCCCCTCTCTTACCAGTGCTGCCTGGGATCACCTGCTAAATAAGCTACTTGAATTCCCTTTTATGTAGGTAAGTATTGTTTTTGGAGATCAACCCAAGATAAGACTTGCAGGCTCCAGAACTCCTGATAACATAGGCACCTACATGGACCAAATACACAGCCCTTTCATATGATGCAGGTACCACCAGGTTAAATTTGGATTAAAGTGATGTATTAGTCCATTCTCACACACTATAAAGATACTACCCAAGACTGGGTAATTTATAAAGGAAAGAGGTTTAGTTGACTCAATTTACATGGCTGGGGAGGCCTCAGGAAACCCACAATCATGGTGCAAGGGGGAACAAGGACCTTCCTCACATGGCAGCAGGAGAGAGAGAAAAACGAAGGAGGAATTTCCAAACACTTATTAAACCATCAGATCTCATGAGAACTCACTCACTATCATGAGAACAGCATGGGAGAATCTGTCCCCCATGCCCAATCCAATCACCTCCCTTCCTTGACACATGAGGAGTACAGGTCTCTTCCTAGACACGTGGGAATTACAATTCAAGATGAAATTTGGGTGGGGACACAGAGCCAAATCATATCAAGTGAAAATCCACATTTAGCCTCTATTAACTGGAGTGAGCCTATTATCCCAGCACTTTGGGAGGCCAGGGCTGAAGGATCACCTAAGTCTAGGAGTTTGAGGCCAACCTGGCCAACATAGTGAGACTGTATCTACAAAAAATAATGAAGAAGAAGAAGAAAAGAGAAGAAGAAGAAGAAGAAGAAGAAGAAGAAGAAGAAGAAGGAGGAGGAGGAGGAGGAGGAGGAGGAGGAGGAGGAGGAGGAGGAGAAGAATTATTAGCTGGGTGTGGTGGTGTGGACCTGTAGTCCCACCTGCTTTGGAGGATCACTTGAGCCTAGGAGTTCAAGGCTGTAATGAGCTACATTTGTGCCACTGTACTCCAGGCTGGGCGAGAGAGCAAGACCCTCTCTCTATTAAAAAGAAAATAACAAAAGACTAGTTTGGTTCTGTTCCTACCTAATCACTGTTTTCTTGTTGAGCTTTCTTACCTTCATCTGAATGAACATGTGCTTTACTGATGTCTTTCAATTAAATTGTTTTTTTCTATAACTTTGAATTTAGGGTGACTATTTACTGTTCATAGAGAATTGTTTTAGATATAAACTGCACAGGAATTTATGGTGAGTAAAGTAAAATATAGCCTGAACCCCCATGCCCTGGGCCTTTCATATGTGCATATTCACATAGCAAGTAGCAAGAGTAAGCACAGAGCAATCAAACACCATAGCAAGCACAAAACCAATGGCTGACTTAGAAAGAACCCTTGGATTTTTATGCTCTGGGTTTCACTCAATTCACAGTGATGTTTTTTAGCCCTTAGTGATATAACCAAATTAACACATGCTTACAGTGTCCATTAGAAACCACTGGTGGGACCAAGGCAAGAGAGAAGGAAGGAAGGAAGAAAGGAAGGAAGGAAGAAAGGAAGGAAGGAAATCAGGAAGGCAGGAAGGCAGGGAGGGAGGGAAGGAGGGAGGGAAGGAGGAAGGGAGGGAGGGAAGGAGGGAGGGAGGGACGGAGGGAGGGAGGGAGGGAGGGAAAGGGAAGGGAAAGAGGAAAAATCCAAAGAATGCAAAGAAAAGCAAGTCTTGGGAAGTAAATAAGTTGCATGTATTCACTTACAGAATCCTTGCTACATCTGTATAAAATTATTATTATTATCATCCTATTTTATAGATGAGGAAACCAAGGCACAAAAAAGTTTTTTTAAATGGTCCAAGCTGTAAGACCTAATAAGAAGCAAAGCCTGGATTTGGACCAAAGCAGCCTGACTACAAAGCTACATTGTGCACACCCTGAAGGTGGAAAAGAGCAGTTTCCAAGTCTATGTTAAGCTAAGCCCAGAAATCTTAGTTACTTAGTCACCCCTTTATGTGGGTCAAGGTCAGGTAAAATTTTCTTTCTACTTTCATGAAGAAAGTTTGGAAAGGAAATTAAGGGTGCCAGTGTCAGAAAACTAGGGGTAAACTGTTATTTTGGTTATCATGGAGAGTTAAGAAATTCTAAATTACGTGAAGTCACCAAGTCCTGAAAATATTCAAGCAGTCCTAGGAAGGATACTCAGTGCGATGGAGAGCTAAGGACTCCTCCTAACAGCCATGGAGAGGCCATGATGGAAGCAGATTCTCCAGCCCCTGTTAAACCTTCCAATGATTACACCCCCAGGTGACAGTTTGACTGTAACCTCCTGAGACCATGAGCCAGAACTGTGCATTTAAGCCACTCCCAAATTTCTGATTCACGGAGACTGTGAGGCAATAAATATTTATTGTTTTAAGCCACTAACAGTGTGGTAATCTCCTGTGCAGCATTAGTTAACTAATATAGATTTTGGTGCTGAGAGTGGAGTTTGAACCTGTGTTAATTTACTATTGTTGGCATAGCAAAGTACTGCAGAGTAGGTGGTTTAAAGAAAGATTTATTTTCTCACAATTCTGGAGACTAGGAACCTGAGATCAAGGTGTCAGCAGATCGGTTTCCTCTGAAGCCTCCCTCCTTGGCTTGCAGATGGCCGCCCACCCCCTGTGCCTTCCCAAGATCTGCCTTCTGTGTGTCTGTATCATAATCTCCTCTTGTTGTAAGGTCACCAGTCATATTGGATTAGTGTTGTCAAATGCCAGGGGTTTGGCCTAGGTCCGGTTGCTCACCACAACGAAAGTCGATCACTGAGAAAATAAGCGTTGCCAAGGAAGAAAGGCTTTATTGCAGGTGACATCAGCCAGGAGGTGGGGGACAAGTCTCAAATCTGTTTCTCCAACCAATTAAAGTTAAGGGTTTATAGAGGAGTCGGTCAACAGACAGCAGGTGCTCAGACAAGTGACCTGGCGTCTTATTGTCTGGACGCAGTGATCTAGGAAGTCTCAGCTTTTTGATATTATCTGGGATGAAAATTGGATTGGTTTCTCTAGGGCCCACCCTAATTACTTCATCTTAACTTAGTAATCTTTTTAAAGACTGATTCTCCAAGTACAATCCTATTCTGAAGTACACAGAGTCAGGATTTCAACATGTGAATTTTGGAGGAACAAAATCTAACCCCTAACAGAACCCATTCCATCTCTGCCACTTACTAAATGTCAGGTTTTAAGAAGTTTTGTGATTTTCTCTATAAAATGTAAATGATAGTACCCAACTCGGAGGACTGTTTTGAACATTTATATTTAAGTCACTCAATACTGCGTCTAGCACATAATAGGTAAGCTATAAGTATTTGCTGACACTGACACTCAACGAAACAGCACTCTGTCAACCCATTTTAAAGCATCTGATTGTCAAGCCCACTGCAAACCTTGTTAAACCAATCTCTTCCTTTTAAACCAGACTAGTGAAATTTTACTGTGCATTTTTCCATGTGTTTAATTGCACAGAGGAAGCATTAATGGAAATAAACCTTAGAGGTAGAAAATAATTAGAAAATTTTTGCCAAGAAAAAGATGTTGTTGCTTTAATTTAAACTTTAATTTAGCTCTCTGGAAAGGGCTTTTGCTTTCTCTTATTTGAATTTTATTTTAATAATTCACAGGCAGTGCTGTTGACATGCTCTCATGACCAACGTCAAATTTAATTTATTTTCACCAGCCCAAAGCGCAGATGCCTGCTATTATCATGGCTGCTGCTGTGCTCAACTGGTTCTTGCAATAGATGAACATAGAAATAAATCGTCTGCAGAGGGTTTTCTGTGCCATGTTTTATACCCTACTGTGACTCAAGAGACGATAACTTTTATAAAAATTTTGTACAATTTATATAGTTAATTAAAATAGAACTGAGCTGGGCACAGGGGCTTGCACCTGTAATCCCAGCACTATGGGAGGCGGAGGCAGGAGAATCACTTGAGCCCTGGAGTTCAAGACCAGCCTGGGCAACATAGTGAGATCCATCTGTACAAAAAATTTAAAAATATTAACTGGGTGTGGTGGCATACACCTGTAGTCCCAGCTATTTGGGAGCTGAAGTGGGAATATTGCTTGAGCCCAGGAGTTTGAGGCTGCAGTGACCCATGATTGTGCCACAGCACTCCAGCCTGGGTGACAGAGTGAGACTTGATCTCAAAAGAAAAATAAAAAAAAACTAGATGCTTATCTCTCTCACTTCTAGGTTCCTGACTTCTTAGGTATGACCACAATTGAAGTGACCTGACCTGAGTCTCCATCTCTTCCACAAGGAATCTATATGAAAGAAGTAACTGCTCTCAGGAACAACGTTTATAAGGAAGACTGACACACACACACACACATAAAAAGCTTGCTAATTATTTTTTAAAGGATTACAACACAAGTCTCGTGGTATTTTTTTCTTACACATTCTGTACCATATAAAATGAAGGGAGAGAAAGTGCCCAGTGTGGAGTTCTGTGGTTTCTCCTGCATCCCACTAGGCTACCTGGGAGCATCACAGAGAGCATAATTTTGAGCTAGCAGAAATGGGAAGAACTAGGCAAATTTAGTGTTGTGGAGAGGAAATAATGTAAAGAGCTCCCATCTTCCTTCACTTGAGAGCATGGGGCTGGGTTGTGGGACAATGTGAGGGAAGACGGAAGAGTAGTAAAAGCTTGGAGCAGCTGCTTTGCAAAATGGAATGATAGGGAGCATTGAGGACAAGAGAAATGATTGCTGAGCAGCGTGGTGGCCCTGGTGAGGTTGGAGGCTTATTTTTAGAAGGCTGCCAAGCAGTTGAGGACGGGAGATTTTCCTCGACAACTTGGTGTAGAATTGGGCCCACGTTAAAGGAGACAGGGCAGAGGCAGAGAGCACAATGAGGGAGCAAGAATGGCCAGAGTTGAAGATCCTGGTTGCAGAGCCTTGACCTTCCCTCCTGTGTGGCACTTGGTGAAGTCAGGGATGGTTTTAGTAGAGAACATGTGCTAACTTTTCTCATCCCCCAGGTGTGAGAACCGTTACGCCATGAACAACAGCATCACACATTGGCTGAGCCAAGCCTTCCTGACTGGGCATCAGTGGTTTTCTAAGCTAGTATTATTGCTACTTTGCCTCATGCATACAAATCGAAGTTCAAAACCTATCTTTCTTGTTCAGTGACTCCATTTTTAGCTACTTGATCCACATACTTGAGAGCTTGAGGAATGGAGAATCTTGAGGTCAAAGAAGGCTAAAGCGATCATGTGGAGCAGGCATCCTCCACTTCCTCTTTTCTCCACCAATCACAATAACATGCTAGGATAAAGAAAGAAAGAAACTAGAAAGTGATCTAATACAACCTTGAGTGAGGTACTCTTTGAGCCTCAGTTTTCTCTCCTACAGAATACAAACTTTAGTTAATAGCAATCGCCTATTCCTAGAGAGGGTGATTATTCAATGGCATATCAAGCACTTGGCACTATTGCAGCACACTTAGTTGGTGCTCAATAAATGGTTGCTATGTATTAGGTAACGACCAGACAATGTGCGCTATATACCATTTTGTGCAATTTATGTTGTCTTTGCCTGTGTTCTGCAAAAGCAGATTCTGGACAACAGCTTATCAATATAGCTGAAAACTCCTGTATTAGGGAGTACAATTCCAGGGAAGCAGAAGTGAGGGAAAAGAGTAGGGCAGAGAAGACAACAGAGCAAGTATGAGTTAGGGCACTGTAGAGATAGCCACTGCTTCATAATAAAACAAACTAACTGTACTATTTCATGGATCCTGCTTCTGAAAGGCCTTAAGGGCTACTGAGTCTCAAGACAGTCTGTTGGCAGGGTGGCAAAGGAAGAGGAGGAGAATTTATCCACTAGCTTTCATCTCCCACTGATCAAAAGTCTACCCCATCAGGCATTAACTTTTCTGCACCTTGCCATGCACCCCTGTGAGTGTCAGGCAGGTCTTGATGTATCTTAAGCCTCAGTGGCAAGATGGAAGACAGCCCTGAATTGAAGACAAGAGGATCAAGCTGTGGGCTTGAGACAAGGCACTGCCAGGCAGCTCCTGCACAATGTCTGCTGTGGCCCTGCAGTGATGAGAATCTACCTAAAGTTGGTCTCCAGAGTGAAAGCCAGGAAGCAAGAGTCCTGGAGACAGGTGAGCCTGGAATGATCTGAAGAGAAGCTAAAAGTTCCTTTCACACCTGGGCTTTGAGAACCTCTTTTGATTATATTGAATTATATATTTCCACTTAAATATCTGGGAAATGAAGATATAGCTCCAACCTTCGGGAGTTCCTAACATTCAAGCTTTCTTTTACTTAGCAGGTGACCTAAAGTGTATCAAAAAGCTATTGGTAAAAAAAATCAAGATTAAAGTACTAGAGGGATATTTAACAAATCAAATATTTTGTAAGAAAAAATCTTTGTACTATGAATAATTGCCCTTTAACCATTCTATTGTGTTATGTTGGATTTTCTACTGAGAAAATGCTCTTGCACAATATCTTTCTTTTTTAGACTACTTTGATTCAGTTGGCTATTAGATTCTGTTGCATTGGGAATTCTTAGCATTTTCTGCTGAAATCTGAAGCCTATTTGTTACACAATATGTCTGACTCACATATCCAGCCTCAAACTACTTGAGAGAAGAGGAAGTTCCTTATATGGTCGTACTCCTCCACGGCATCCCTAGAGGATAACAAACTCTCAATATTTGTTGAGTAGGAAACAGCCTAAATGCCAGGCATTAGATGAATGTTAAATAAATGATGGGGCAACCATACAATGGAATTTCACATAGCACAGTTCTAAAAAAATAAGAAGTTTTTTCTAATACAGTTATAAGAAGAAGGAAGACAGTTATTTTAGGTAAAATAAACACATTGCAGAAAAATATGTATAAAAATCCTATTTTGATTGCATGTTTATACACACATGTAGGTGGATATGCATATTTAGAAATCTAGAAGGTAAGATTACACAATAAACTGACAAAGGCTATTATCTCCAGGGATGAGATTGGTAGAAGGGGAAAGAATTTTCTCCTTTCACTTGTACTGTTTGTGTTTTTTACAACAAATATTTGTTACTTGTGTAATCTAAAAATTAACAAGTAAAAGAAATAATGCCTTGAATTAATCATGTGTATTTGATGATACAGTAGAAAAACAGGCAACTGGATACAAATAAATACTTAGTTTTGACACTGAATTAGTTCAGGTACCATCTCTCATTTCATTCTGCATGGAAAAATTGCTACTTCCATTTTTTTAAAAATCCCTATGAGAGCCATTGGAACCTCTGCATTCTCAACTTCCCCCAAAATAACAGTGTTCTTGGCTGACTTGCTTGGCTATATATCATTGTATTTACAGCATCATCCTTTCTTTCGCAGAGAGTTCTGTTTACAATTCTAATGAAGAGATAAAAACCTTGTAACCAATATAGGTCACTCAGTTATGCATAACCGGGCTGGTTGTCTTTGCTTTTTTTAATTCTCAGATTTTCACTTCCTAAATCTGCTCTAAATGGTAATATTTTTGTGCACTGCAAACATGTAATAATATAGTATTCAGATGCTCTTGCATAAATGGTCTCTACATCCTAATCAATCCCACATAGCAAAGTATGATAAATACATATTTAAAGTCCTTAGAAGTGGATAAGGTATTTCAGGCTGTGTTCATTTCTCGAATCTTTTTGTGACTTCTCTCATGATGCTTAGAGAATTACCCAAAAAGGAGAGAACCCAGCTTTTCCCAGGAAGGGCACAGAAATGGGATAAAACATAGCTGTTTCCTGGATTTGCATTACCAACCTTGTCACTCGGACCCTCCGACGTTTCCTAAGCACCACCAAAGAACCATCTTTGGATCTCAGCTCACCATTCTTCATTCCCCCTTATTTATCACTCCTTTTCACCTCACAATCTTCATTCCCAAACCACCAATTACATATAAAGAGTAAATGTGTTAGAATGTCAGAACATTTATCTTAGGTATCAGAGAATCCTTTGGAAAAATTTAGGAAATTCATGACATCAAGGAAGGCTACATGGGTCCTGTAGAAAGAAGAGAAGGATTAAAGACAGCCCTCTGCTAGCAAAATGCCAAAGAGCCTAAGATCTGATTTAGGAGGAATATTTTGGTATACTAAACACGACTGAACAACACACAGCCCATAAAAAATCCCAAGCAATAAAAGCCGACAACAATTTGAAGGAACCAATATTTATTACCATAGAACCACTATGTCCTCAGACTTTTGACACTCACAACTTTGCTTTTCTAAAGGAAACAATAATGCAAAGAGTGTGGTCATAACCAATGAGCAGACTTACCCTTTAGTTAGAGAAGACCTATAAACCTACATGGAAAAAAATTGTTATTTTTTGCCATCTTCTGAATGAGATTTAACATTTATTTTGATAATTAATTTAGGCAACAAATGGCAATTATCTTATTAGAATCCATGACTTTGGAGCCAGTACAGATATTTTTATATCACATCACAGTTGTTGCAGGGGTCTTGAAACACTGTTCACATTTACCACTATTCAAAATTATGGTAGTTGATTGATTTGCCACTAGACCTCATTAATTAATATGTAAATAAGAAATCAACATATTACAATGCCATAAATTTTATATTTTGATACTTGTATTTTAGTATAATTGGCTTCCTTTGCAATTCTGCATGTTTTACTTTTACTGTAAAAATACGATTCTGAAAAGGGATCGACAGACTTCAATGGACTTCAGAGGCATGAGAGAACCAGTTAAGACCAGAAAAACCAGCCAACTAAGTTTGGCCAAAATTGTTCACCCATGCCACAGTAATCTTAATACTGTTGTTTTGAGCCATTAACTTTGGGGGTGTTTGATTAAATCACAAAAAATAACTGATACATGTCGCTACTACTATTTATTTAATATTTTTTCTCTAAATCAACTTTTTCCTTTAAATAAATCATTGCTTAAACAGTCTTTATTGCACCACAGCAAATAGAAAAACATTTTTATTTGACTCAGATAGAAGCAAACTAAAAACAAATACGAGGAAAACATTAAGCATTGCTACTAAATTTTGGCTAGATAGATAAATGTTGTCTGGGAAGGCTCTTTATTAAATAAAAAAAGAGATGACTAAGTGCTGGAGAGTGACAAAGATACATTGCCTCCCAAGGGAGACCTTCACCTTGATAAAGAAGGACCAAGAAAGAAGTGTGTGATTCAACCTTATTTCATCTCCTGCTCCTTTTCCTCTTATAAGCAGGAATCTCAGTGGGTGGTCTTGGCCCACATTTTGGAAAGCATTGATGTCATCAGACTTGCAGAAAAATGGTATCTTTATGTAGATGTATTAATTCATCCTCACACTGCTATAAAGAACTGCCTGAGTCTGGGTAATGTATAAAGAAAAGAGGTTTAATTGACGTACAGTTTCTCATGGCTGGGGAGGCCTCAGAAAACTTACAATCATGGTGGGAGGAGAAGCTGGCATGTCTTACGTGGCAACAGGCAAGAAAGAGCGTGTGAAGGAGGAACTGTCAAACACATATAAAACCATCAGATCTCCTGAGAACTCACTCACTATGATGAGAACAGCACGGGGGAAACCGCTCCCATGATCCAATTACCTCCTACCAGGTCCTTCCCTCAACACGTGGGGATTACAGGGATTACAATTCAAGATGAGATTTTGGTGGGGACACAGAGCCAGACCTTATCAGTAGATGAGCGCTTTATATCATAATATGAAAATGAAATGGCATACATCTAAGAATGCTTGGGCCTCACTGTAGACATTCACCCAGACTATGACTGTGAGGGCTCTGGAATACTGCAAACTGACAAGTTTGATAACATGGATAGGAACACTGAGGCCCAATGAGATTAGACATTGACCAGGGCCATTCAGGGAATCAGAGGCAAAGCCTCAGGTGTAAAAAAATAATTTTGAATAATTTCACTCCTGTCACCAGAGGACAGAGAACATAGCTTTCAAAATTATATAGACATTCAGATCTCATGTGTTAAATTAGGGAGCTGGTATAAAAGACCCAGAATCCACCCCACCCCAAGTTCTACCTTTCTATGAACCCATGAGTTTCAATGCTGTAGCACAAATAACCCAAATAATTCACTAAGGAATAATAAAGGAAGAGGGTAAGGAATTAAAGAACATTGACTTACACATGGAGAAAATTATTTGGTTTTCACTCTCTTCCATCCCTCTGCTTTGGTCAAGGTGAAGTGTTTTGCATTAAGCCCAGCACATATAACAATAAATGCCATCTATAGTTAATATCGAAAATGATAATATTAAATAGCAGAGCAGGTTAAGAACTTGGACTCAGAATGTGAATTTTGTCCCCCTGCCCATCCTAAATTTCTTAGCCTGACAACTGAATTTACTTCTCTTTGCCTCAATTTCTTCAACTGTAAAATGTGCATTAAAAAGTATTTGCATCAAAGGAACATTAAAGGAGGTAATACATGAAAGTATTTAGAGGCCGGGCGCGGTGGCTCAAGCCTGTAATCCCAGCACTTTGGGAGGCCGAGGCGGGCGGATCACGAGGTCAGGAGATCGAGACCATCCTGGCTAACGTGGTGAAACCCCGTCTCTACTAAAAATACAAAAAAAACTAGCCGGGCGTGGTGGCGGGCGCCTGTAGTCCCAGCTACTCGGAGGCTGAGGCAGGAGAATGGCCTGAACCTGGGAGGCGGAGCTTGCAGTGAGCCGAGATCGCGCCACTGCACTCCAGCCTGGGCGACACAGAGCGAGACTCCGTCTCAAAAAAAAAAAAAAAAAAAAAAAGAAAGTATTTAGAATGCTGTCTAGTACCTAGTAAATATACTGCACAGCAATAACAAGATTGCATAAGTAATCAACAAACTTTAACCCACGATGATAATAATAATGATAATTAAATAAATCAATGTATCAACAGCAAACCATTGTTTAGAAAGAGACTTTGAGTAAACTTCTCCCTCTAAAACAAATTCTCACTATTCTTTTATCTGTCAAACGTGGAACCATGACATTGTCTTTTGGATTCATATTATGATTAATTCCAGAAACATATGTCCAGAGAATACATGGTTTTTGCTACTGCTCATCATTTTTACTTTGTGACAACATTTTAATCCATGATGATGGATATGATCCACCAGTGCAGATAAAATGTATATGAGAATTTTGAGAGTGTGAAAATATTTAAGATTTTCCTCACCCTCACCACACTTCTCTCCTTGTTACTCAGCTCCTTTTCCCTTCTATATCCCTATGATAATCTGCAATGTATCTACGTTCTAGCTCCAAGAGCAACCCTGGCATTTGAATAATATTCATGCATGCCATGCTATTTTGGTAAAATTCATTTTCCAAAAACAGCATTATAAGAAAGTGAGGCCAAAAAGAACTCACTGTTCTCTCTCACACTGGCACACTGAGGTGTCTGCTTAACCTGCCTGTGGGCTCAGGTATTTCAAACCATGGTACATTTTTTTCTCTTTTGCTTTAAATGGCATCACAACGTTAGCCTGTTGCCAAGTCGGACTTAAATTAAACTAAGGTATGCAAAAAGATGATACGGTTTCTCTAGGTCCTAGTGTGACATTAGGTAGGTTAATGGGTTGCTATGGTGATCATTTTTAGCAACAAAAATGAATAATGGTAAAGAGAACATGTTTTAGAGTCAGATTTTTTAAAGTTCAAAATCACATTATGTCACTTGTTATATGTTTGGCTGACTGAGCAATTTACTTGGCCTTTCCTGGTACATGTTCTCATGGGTAAAATGATCCAAATAATACCTATCTTGGGAAATTATTATCCTAATTAGTTCTCAGAATAACTCTGTAGTGTAGGTATCACTGGGACCATTTTATAGACAAGTCATATACTTTGCCCAAAGTCACAAGGCTAGTTAATGGCACAGCTGAGAGACCCAAATCATGATTTCTGGGGGCTAACTAGGTTCAGCTAGGTGGTTTTCACATAAGGGTACTCATGCAGCTGCAGTCAGATGTTAATCGAGCTAAAGTCATCTCAAAGGCTTCCTTACACACATGCCTGATTTTGATGCTGGCTCTTGGCTGGGACTTCAGTCTGGCACTATCAGCCAAAGTAGCCACATGTGATCTCATCATGTGGCCTGGGCCTCCTCATAGCATCGTGGCAAGTTTCCAAACCTCACAAGCAAAGCAGCATCACTTTCTGTTCATTGAAAGGAAGTCACTAAAGCTGGTCTATATTCAAACACCTTGTATTCAAGATGACAGTAGATTAATAGCTTCAAAGTGCTGATGGAAAATATGTGAATCCTAGAATTATATATGTAGCTAAACTGATATCAAATCATAGTTTTCTTTTTTAAACAGATCCAATTTAGGATGTTTAAAATTGCTCATGTAATTTTTTCAGTAAAACATCAATATCTCTTAGTTTATTGTTTTTTTGTTGTTGTTGTTAGCAGGTTTTGTGACTTAGCATGAAATATGTTTTATCAACACAGGAAGGTAGGAAAAAAAGAACAACAAAGAGAATAGAGGTATAAAATAATAAAGATAAAAGCAGAAAGCAGTAAGATACAAAACATAACAAAAATGCAACATAGTTAAGATAACTAAATATGTATATTTTGAAGACTACTCAAACACTATGAACCTTTGGCAAGTATGAGCCCAGAAATGGCACAAGGGGCAACTAGAAGACAACTCTGAAAGGCAGGAGGGCAAAGGAGTCTGATTAGGAGCTCTAGAACTGGGGGAAGAACACTGACGCAAGACATCTTAGGACCATCCCCACAACAGCAGAAGGCAACCCAACAGAAGGAGATTGAGGTGGTCTCATTCCTCCCCCAGGACACCTTGGAGCACTGTTGACAACACCAGGTGAGCCTGAGAGCATGTGCGAGGGTGATTGACAGGGAGCCCTGCTAAAGGTAAGTGGGTAAATGAAGTGCTGCCTTTCCCCACTGAACCTGAGACTTATTTCCCCTACTGGGAGACATCAAGATGGCTGGGCAGCCCAGGAAAGAGAGACACCACTGTAACAAGCACTTGACCCAGGATACCTATTTGTCCTCATGGGCCTGACACTCTCTTTCCCCACCTAGAGACACTGGGCAGCCAGTCGCCACCAGTGAGAAGATTCAAAACCAACACCCAGCTCAGGAAGCATGCATCATCATCAATGTCAGCAGATACTTTATTGCCCCATTTACAGCATAGGTGACTTGGTCTAGGGAATCTCCTTCACCCCATCAAGTGGCACTACTAGGGATTACTAGTGTCGCCTTTTGGGAAGCCCCCAAATTACCAAACCACACAGACCAAAATAACACCATACAGTGTCTGAAAATTAAATTGTCATTGAAACCAACAGCCCATAAAGGTACCTGCACACCAAACCTAAACAGAGTGTCTGCATGCATTCAGACTGCTTGCTGTGGTTTGGATATGGTTTGTTTGGCCTTGCCAGGTCTCCTCTTGAAATCTGGTCCCCAATGTTGGAAGTAGGGCCTGGTGGCAAGTGTTTGGTTCCTGAAGACAGATCCTTTAGGAATGACTTGGTGCCAGTCTTATGGTAATCAGTGAGTTCTTTCTCTATTAACTCTGAGGGAACTGATTGTGATTGTTAAAAGAGCCTGACACCTCCTCCCCCTTCTGGTGCTTCCTTCCTCTTGACAAAAAGAAGAAAAAAAAAAGTCAAGATAGATTTCTTAAAATGGGTTTGAACAGCCCATAGGAAAACAATAAAAAACAAAGAAAGGAATGAAAAAGAGGTGAAACAAATGGAAAACACATAATAAAATTGTTATGGGATCTTTGGGGTGTCGATTTTCTAGCCTGAAACCTCTGTGGCCAGCAGCGCCTTTGCCCAAGTTCTTGTCCTGCATCCAGGAAGAATAAGGTACACAGACAAGTGAAGGGTAAACACGACAAGCATGAGCTTCACTAAGTGTTACGACAGCTCGGAGGACCCGCAGTGGGTAGTGGGTAGCTCTTCTCCATAGCCAGGTTGTCCCATGGAGTGTTCAGCTCTCAGCAGACAGGAGGCCCTGGAGAGGATTGCTTCTCTCTGCAACTGGTAGTTCCCATGTCTCTGCAGGTCTCTGAAGCTCTCAGCAGAGAGGGTAACTCCTTTCTGTAGCTGGTTGTCCAGAGGTCTCTTCATCCTCTCCATCCTCTACCCTGCTGTGCCTGAGCCTGGGGCTTTTATGAACCCCAGAAGGGAGAAAGTGTGTGCTGATTGGTACATGGGCAGCCATGGGGATGGCTGGAAGAGGCACCACAGTCCCCACTCCCATCTGCAGGCCTGGGAGCCCAGCCCTCAGCCTTCAGGCCTGATGGTGAGGCCTTACTGGGACCCACCCCCTTCTGCCCAGGAGCCTGTCTGTCTCCCACAGCCATCCATGGTGCCCAGGCTGCTGGCACCAAAGGGCATGTGCAGGACAGCACCCAACCACCCTTGGCTTCCCCTCCTGCACTTCTAGGCACCCAAAGTCCAGAGGGGGCTGAGGTGGCAGGGGGTTGGCATGTCAATACCGCCCCAAGCCTGAGCATGCCTGGCCAAGCTGTGACAGCACCCGAGCTTGGCCTTAACCCTGCTCAGAGATCAGAGCAGGTGCCAGGAGCCAGGAGAAGTCAGGCAGTGGGAGCAGGCACCTCCATGTCTGCAGTGGTGTGGGGTGCCTTCCCAGGCCCCCCAAGCATGCAGAAATGCCTGAGTCTGCAGCCCTGGTCTGGGCAGCTGCAGCCGTACCCCAGGAAGCAGGGCTCCTGTCTGCTCCATGGAGCTGGAGGCCCGAATCCATAGCCATGACTTGGGTGGCAGCAGTGCCTCCCAGGAGGGTGGGGACCCTGCCTCCTCCCAACTCCCAAGAGTAGAGGGGTGCTGGGTTGCAACCATAGCTTGGGTAGTTGCAGTTATACCTGGAGCTCTCGCCCCACCAACTGGGAAGGGGCAGGGCTCCCGCTTTTCCCTGGCTCTCACTACTTCCGTGGAGCACTGCACCCCTGGCCATGCCCCCTCACAGCCTGGGGTGGGGGTCCAAGTCCTCACTGGGCCTCGGCCAGCATCTGGGGACAGGGGCGATGTTGCCACGAGCTCCTCTTGTGGCCCTGAAGCTCAGGGGTTCCTCCTAGGATGGCAGGAGTCGGTGGGAGCAGACAAAATGGCAGAGTTAAGTCCTAATATTTCAATAACCACACAAAGGTTCTCTACCTAGTAGTGGATCTGGTTTGATGAGGCAGACACTCACACAAGTCAGGCAAAGTGGATTGGATTTATTAGTCACAGATAGGCAGCAAGGGTCAACTGGAGCCTAGGATCCACTACAAGCAGGTCCTCCATGGCCCAGGAAAGCTGCCAGGGCAGATGGAGTCTTGTCTGCATTTGCTCCACATCGCGCTGCAGCTGAGGGACCCAAACCTGCTGTGCCCTCGGTTTACATTCCTTGGGTGACACTTGGTGTCCTGAGCTCAAGCCTTGCAGGACACCTTGTTCTAGGAGTTAGGACACAGTCTGGGTTGTTCCAGATACGATCTCCTTATCTCAAGATAACTCATTCTTAATATAGTCTACCTGAGGATTGCAAGCAAAAGTGGAAGAGCTGGGTCAGCCAACATCATCCAGGGACCTGTCCTCCTGCAATTGCCTTAAACATAAATTGTCTAAATAAACTGATTAAAAGGCAGAGATAGGCAAAACAGATAAACAAAATGACCAACTTTATGCTGTTGATAAGGAACTGACTTCAAAATCAACAGCATAGATAAGTTAAAAGTAAAGGATGAAAAAAGGTGTGTATGCAAACATCAATCAACAAAAATGAGGTCAGCCTCCATGTATTACCATAGCTATTTTTTTAGAACATAAGATTGATAAGATTGTGTGAAATAAAATTGAATTGGAAAATCATACATAAATTTGAATCCAAATATAATAACATGTATGTAAAATAGCACTTATATTTTTTCAGGTACATTTTTACATGTTCAAGTGAACAGAAAAAGATTGGGGAGTTTATAATCCACACTGTTTTTTAACAATTGGTTGGTTTTGGGAGGGTTGAGGGGGTTGGGGATTGGGGAGGGCTGTGATGAAAGAGAAATGTTTTAACTTCATGTAAGGAGGGTATATTCACATATTTCTCAGGTGATTTTTTTTTTGTAATGAACACCTGGCAACGGCAGTTTGAATGAGTGGTAATACCTTCTCTTACTGCAGTCTGCAGCGTCATCGTTGCCTACATTAATATCCTCTTGAGCTAAGGTCAGCAAATGCCAGATCTGTATAAACACAAAAGATCTTTAAGAGTTTAATGAATGAATAATGAGATTTGCTGAGTGGCATCTAAAGAAATGAAAAAGTTGGTTATCGACTTTGGGGAAAACCCCCAGCCATGAGAACTGCATACCCATTCACTGAGCAGATATTTATTCTAAATCTAGCTGCATTCCTGGAGCTGGAGCATCAATAGTGAACAAAACCCAGTCCCTGCCATATGGAGAGAACTTTTTAATGGAAGGAGGCAGTAAATAGCTAAATAGACAAAGAAATCACATCTTATGCAGTAATATTTACTCTGAAGAAAACTAAGGCAAGGTGAGAACAGGAGAAGCCTTATTTAATGTGGTGATTGAAGAAGGCCTTTCTGGGTAGGTAACATCCAAGCCATGTTTTAGGAATGGAAGTGGACCACTCAGGGATGTGGGGGAGAGTTTTGAGGCAGAGGGAATAGCACATGCAAAGGTCCTGAGGTGGAATGCTCCTCGGTGTGTTTGAGAAGCAGCAAGGGCCCCATGGTTGAAGAAGCTGTTGGGGCCATGCGATGGAAGGAGGTGGGATCAGAGGAGTAGATGAGGGCTACATCACCCAGGGTTTTGGGGGCCATGTGAGAACGTCAGAGTTTATTTTGAGATGAGAAGCCACTGGGGGATTTTGGGTGGAGGAGCAACATGATCTGGTTCGCGTCAATCTAGAATGGTGAAAAGGGTTTCCTATCGAAAGAATTTGAGGGAAATGCAGACTGGACTCTACCATTTCTCCTCAGTTTCAGCAGCCTTTCTAAGCCCCTACCATTAATTTATCCAGTTATCCTACAGTTGATCTCCACAATACTAAGTCACCAGAAAACCTTTCCAAGAGATACATGCTTTCTCAGTTCTCCAAAATTACAAAGTATTTCTAACTTCTCAACCTCTGGCAAATTCCCAGCAACCCAACATGAATCCAAACTCATTGGGAAACTTGATGAAATAATTGAACCGAATAATAGACTGATAATAATAACTCTTCATTATTGAACACCTACTACATTTCAGACATTGAACCAAGTCCTTTATGTTTTATTTAGTACTTATAACCCTAACAGCACACTGAAGTATTACCATTGTCTTCTTACATTTAGCAAACTGAACCTAAAACAGATAAATGTGATAAGATCAGATAACTAATAAAACCTGTACTTAAAGTTTCTTCTGAGACAATATCTCATATCACCCTCACTCATAAGCCACCTGCCACCCCAGTCTTCACTCTACCGAATATGCCAAGGGCTTGGCCTCCAGCAGGGGCCTGGGCTCTTGCTCTACTCAGCTGGCTACTCAGCATTCAGGGAAGCCATTCCTAATTGTCCACTCCAAAGCTCCCCGCTCTTCCCAGCCACTCTGAATTCCATCACTTTACTTTCTTCACAGCACACACCACACCCTTACATCATCTTGCCATTCATTTCCTAATTTCTGCCTTCCTCCACTAGAACGTAAATGCTGCAAATCCAACACATAGTACACAGTCTATAAATATTCATTGACTGAGTGAATGAATGACTGTGCCTGGATCTATCTGACATCAAATCCATGCTTTTCTCACCATATCGAGTTGCCTCCTGGCTTATAGTCTACAAACATTCCCTTTGTCATCTATTGTGGCTAAAAGCAGCAGTAACTGTGTGTGTGTATACACAAACACACACACACACACACACACATATGCAGAGAGAGAGAGAGGTCTCTCTCATTCTCTAGCCCAGGATGGAGTGCAGTGGTAGGATCAGAGCTCACTGCAGCCTTGAACTCCTGGGCTCCAGTGATCTTCCTACCTCAGCCTCCCAAGTAACTAGGACTACAGATGTTCACCACCATGTCTGGTTAAGTTTTTTAAAAATTTTAAATATTTTAGAAAAAAATAGACAGGTGTGGTGGCATACACCTGTAGTCCCAGCTACTCAGGATGCTGAGGCAGGAGAATCACTTGAACCTGGAAGGCGGAGGTTGCAGTGAGCTGAGATCATACCACTGCACTCCAGCCTGGGCGACAGAGCAAGACTCTGTCTCAAAAAAAAAAAAATAATAATAATATTTTGTACAGATGGGGGTCGCACTTTGTTGCCCAGACTGGTCTCAAACTTCTGGCCTCAAGTGATCCTTCTGCCTCAGCCTCTCAAAGCACTGGGATGACAGGCAACAAAAATGTTTTTTGGTGAAGTTTAAGCCAAAATGGCATCATACTGCTTTACTATATATTTAAATGTCCATGTCTATAGAGAACAAGAGTCTAAGAGCACAGGAACTGAATAATTGGCAGAATTGGCATTATTGAGGAGCTTTGATTTTTCCAGTTGCAAGGAGCACTCTGTCCCCTTACTGAAGATTCATTTATGGTCTTCTAGTCTCCTTATTACATTAGTTCCCTGATGGATAGATTGACTACATCTTTCTTTCAGTCCACTTTAAAGTCACAAGCTGGATTAGGAGACTCAGAGGTCTCCCCAGTATGGAGCTGCCACACGAGGGAGCTCCCACTTCTCCCCCTGCTTTGTTGCCAAGCTTTTTCATCCATGGCATCAGATGGATGGCCTTATTCAGCCTTCTTTTTTGTCACTTGCTGCTTTGGGGGTAACTCACATACTCACTGTCCTCTCTGCAGCATCTCCCTCCTTTACCTGCAACCCTTTGTCTCCTAAATATTGCCTTCCCTTAGCTTTGCTGAGCTACTCATCCCTTCCCCAAATCCAACCTAGTCTTGTTTGGAAACAGAGAGATAGGAGCTTCCTGCTTTCCCTTCCTGCACTGTACGCATGAAGCCCTGACAAATCCCAGGGTAGGAAAATATGTGCTGGGTTTCAGAACCACACTGGAAAGAGTTTGTTTGATGTTTTATTTTTGGTATTTTGAATGCATCTATTGATTTGGAGGAGTGACATTCCATTGGGTGCTCTGACTCCTGCAGAAACCATCTTTCAACTTGGCATTGATTGATTTCTTTGCCTCGCTGAAGTCTGTCACATATAAGCTTTAAATATAAATTGAGTGTCATAACACTAGGTATTTGGTATGCTTACCAAGTGCCATGTTCTGTGTTTATTTACTTCTCACAGCAACCTCGTAAAATACGATTTATTATTCTGATTTCATACTTGAGAACACGAACCAAGAAAAATTACACAACCTGTCTGTGATGTCTCCAAGTCTCCTTCTTTCTCCAAATCATATAAAAATGAACAAAGTAAATTTATAAAAGCCAGTCTCCAGGCTCCTGGCCTTTCTCCCACCTCGCCCTCCCTCTCCAGCCACATTACCCCAATTTGGAACTATCCCAGTTCCCAAATCCTTATTAAAAATTCACATTTCAGATGGGCATCACATTGCAACTTCTTTTGCATAACAAAAAGGGAGTTCGAATAGCCAAGTGGAATACAAATGAAGAAGGCAGCTCTCTAGTTATCAGATGGAAGTTTTTTTAATGCATTTTTCAAAATTTTTAATTATGAAACATTTCAAGCATGCAGACTACCTCTGCTCTGTGAACATACACACACCATTACCATGACCAGACCATCACCACCAGAGGTAACTACTATCTGGAAAATAATACATCTATTTCCTACACAAGGTTTTGTGCTTTCTAATATACATACATACACACATACATACACACACACATGCAGCAACCACATATAAAACCACAACTGTGTGTGTATTATATATATATAATTGCATAATATACTGCTATATAGGCATAAGCAGTATAAGAAGCCTTCATTTTTGCCACTTGCCCCTTTGGGGGTAGCTCACATATATAGGCATAAGCAGTATATCATGCTACTTTGCATATACAATACACACACACACACACACACACACACACCCCCCACGTGTGTGTGTTTATATATATACATATATATATGTGTGTGTGTGTGTGTGTGTGTGTGTATATATTTTTTTTTTTGAGACAGAGTCTCACTCTGTCGCCCAGGCTGGAGGGCAGTGGCACAATCTCAGCTCACTGTAAGCTCCACCTCCCAGGTTCACGCCATTCTTCTGACTCAGCCTCCTGAGTAGCTGGGACTGCAGGTTCCTGCTACCACCACGCCTGGCTAATTTTTTGCATTTTTAGTACAGATGGGGTTTCACCATGTTAGCCAGGGTGGTCTCAATCTCCTGACCTCGTGATCCGCCCACCTCGGCCTCCCAAAGTGTTGGGATTACAGGCCTGAGCCACCTCGCCCAGCCGTGTATATATGTATTTTACATATACAAAAGATATATTGTATATATAAAGTAGCATGATATACAACTTATGCCTATATAGCAGTGTATCATGCTACTTTGTATACACAATTATGTTCATGTAATATATAGAGATATATGCACATTAGCAATATATATTATTTTGTGTTTGAAATTTTACATACATTGGATCACACCGTATTTATGTATCCTGTTGCACCTGTCTTTCTTTTCATTTTATTTATTTACTTTTTTTTGAGGCAGGTTCTCACTCTGTCTTCCAGGCTGGAGTGCGATGTTGCAATATTTGCTCACTGCAGTCTCAGACTCCTGGGCTCAAGCGATTCAAGTGACCCTTCCACCTCAGCCTTCTGAGTAGCTGGGACTACAGGCACATGCCATCATGCCTGGCTATTTTTTTTTTTTTTTAAGTCAGACAGGGTCTGACTTTTTTGGTCAGATTGGTCTCAAACTCCTGGCCTAAGTGATCCTCCTGCCTCGGTCTCCCAAGGTGCTAGAATTATGGTGTGAGCCACTGCAGCTGGCCCCTCTTGCAACTTTCTTTTGCTTTTTTTTTTACACATTATGTTTTTGAGACTTATTTTATTGTACATATAGCTCTACTTATTCATTCACTTTGCTTTCGTATGGGCATAGTGATAACTGCCATTTATAAAGTGCTTCCTGTGTATCAGGCACTATTTAAGCATTTAAGTGTATTCCTTTATTTAATCCTTGAAACACTGTTACATGGAAAGCATGTACATTTACAGGTGTAGGAAGCTGGGGAGTGCAATGGGGAAGTGATTCCCCCAAGGTCATAGAGCTAGTAATTGTCTCCTCTGGAGTCTGACTCCAGAGCCCAAGGCCTAATTAGTAGGCAGGCCATCCTGCCCGTTCCACAAGCTATTTGTCCATTCATTCCCCTATGTAGACTCACTTGGCATTGAGGCAGACTTTCAGAGGAGGAAGAAAACAGCAGTTAGTTCTCCTGAGTTCTCCACTGTCACCTCCACCACTCCACACACAACTAAAAGACCTAAAAGGGTTGCTTGAGTGAAAAGCTATGGGCAACTCAAGCTGTAAAACAAAAGCTGAAAGCTGACAGCTATAGCCAGCCCTCAACATTTTTTCTTTGTTAATCTGAAATTGTGTGCAGGGTGGATGCTCGAATCAGGGACCCACCAGGTATCAGGGCAGTTGGGGCCCCACTATCCGGGAGCTGGCATTTTGGTCATAGAGCTCACAGAAAGATCGGGGTGGCACAAATAGGGGGTGTGCTATGCATGGTGTGCCTGCCACAGAGGAGGGCAAAATGAAGAGAGAAATTGAATTACATCACCAACTTTCCACTTGCAGCCTCTGTCTCTGCTGTCTCAGTGTCTTTACTGAATTGCAAGCTTCTTCTTGAGGGCAGGAGCTATGTCCATGCCAGCTCATCCTTGGCATTTTATTAACACCTGCCTTGCCATGCACGTAGAGGTCTCTTGATTAATCCTGATAAGTTTCCATAGTGTCTTGGCAATGTGGGGTAACAGGTAACAGAAATTCAGTTTGGAAAGTTTAAGGACAGAGGAAAATTTATTAACTCATGAAATGAAGGAAAACCTGAACAACATAAGTAACTGTGCAAGCAGAAACACAGCTGGGCATTAGGAAAATCAGGAACCATTAACTTAAAGTCTCGCCTCTGCTCTTCTCTATAGTTTTCATCATTGCCTCTTGATAAAATAAGAGCCTCCCTCCAAACAGGATTAATTATAGAACTCACTTCCTTGGGTGGTTTTGAGGATTAAATGAGTTAACACATATAAAGCCACTAGCATTGTGTTTCCTACATAGTAAGTGCTCCATAGAGGTTCACAATGTATGCTATTATTGTTATAAATGAAACAATTTGTATAATGATGATGCCTGGTGACCAATTTTGTGCTTTATGTATTTTATATTGTTTTTGTGTTTATTTATTATCTGTCTCCCTACATCTACCAGATTCTAACTGCCTACCACGAAAGAAGACACAACATTTTCTCTATTCAGTGCCATAGCCTCAGAGTGCAGAACAGTGCCTGACACAGAAGAGCCCTCAGCTTCAGAAAGTAGAGCAAGATAGTCTCATCCTTCTTGTTAAAGTCCAAAAATCACAGAGAAGGGTCTGATTGGCCCAACCTGGGTCAGGTGACCACCCTTAGACCAATCAACTGAGGCCAGAAGGACAGAGGTATGCTGTATAAAACACCTGCTTCTCATTAGCTGTAATGAGAGAAGGAAGAGGAGCTGGAGCCAGACAATCCAATCAACATCCACTATGATTCATGAGAATCCTTTTAAACACCAAATTAGAAACTGGTCGTTTATCTATAGTGACCATCTTAAGCTTTCAAAATACCCACAATAAACTTGTAATCTCAAAGTTGAGGCATCCTTACATCACTTGTGAAATTGTTATATACAGTTTTGGGAGACAAAAAATAACATTGAAGAATAAATACATAAAATTTAGTTTGCAATAAAAATACACCTGAGGAAAACTGTTTTGCCAATCCAGATCTCACATCAGTCCCGCCATGTCTTCCAGCTCTCTGTCGTTGTAGTGATTGATTCCCCTACCTCCCCCATGGGCCTGGGATGGCTTTTTTGAGACAGGGTTGACATGGTCTCACTCTGTCACCCAGGCTAGAGTACAGTGGCACAACCATAGCTCACTGCTGCCTCAGCCTCCTGGGCTTAAGCAATCCTCCTGCCTCAGCCTCCCATGTAGCTAGGACTACAGACACACACCATCATGCCCAGCTAAGTTTTTAAAATTTCAATTTAATTCAATTTAATTTAATTTAATTTTTGAGACAGGGTCTCACTCTGTCATCCATGCTGGAGTGCAGTGGCTGTATCACAGCTCCCTGCAGCCTCGACCTTCTGGGCTCAAGTGATCCTCCCACCTCAATCTCCCGAGTAGCTGAGAGTACAGGCTCATGCCACCAAGCCCAGCTAATTTTCTTTTACTTTTTTTTTTTTTTTTTTTGTAGAGGCGAGGTCTCACCATGTTGCCTAGCCTGATCTCGAGCTCTTTGGCTCAAGGGACCCACCCGACTGAGCCTCCCAAAGTGCTGGGATTACAGGAGTGAGCCACTGCACCTGGCCTGGAATGACTTTAAGAGATGGTTCCACATCTCCTTTTGTGTACGTCTTCCCTGGTACCCAGGGTAGAATGCATCACAATAGTGGCTCAGTACATAATTAGCTAAGGAAGAACAGAGTGGAAATGGGTTAATTGTCACCAAGTGGCTTGTCCCACCTGGGGAGCAAAAGAGTGGGGAGCAGGATGCCAGGCAGTTGGATTATACTGTCCCTAAAATAAGAGGACCCCCAAAAACCTCTCTACCTGTTTGGGGTACCCTGTAGATGTTTCTAACAAGAGAAATCCCTTGGCCTTTCAGGTTGAAAATGTTCTCAACATACTGGCCAGCATTATACCCTCTCCCTTTACTGTCCTTTCTGGATGTATTTGAGGATAGGAGAGTGTGGTTCTCAAACCCAGCTTCATTTCAGTATCAACAGAGGACTTTTAGAAAATATAGGTTCTTGAGCTTTCCCCTAGACCTATTTAATCCAAACCTCAGGTACAGGGGGCCCTAGAATCCTGTTTCTCAATTAGCTCCATGGTTGACTCTGTGCAACAGGGGTTCAGAAATGGTCCTTGACTAGGAATCAAGATGTCATGTTCTAGTCTCATTCTGTCACTCACCTTATTTTTCCTCTTGGTGCCTCAACTCTTCTATCATAAAACGAAGAGTCAAATGAGCTACCTCAAAGATTTCTTTGATGACAGTAAATAATCCAGCCTATGTATAGATTTTCCAGGATAGAGAGCAGGCAAATTCTTCTGCTATTGCCTAAAGATCGCAGATCCACCCTGAGGCAGGGAGATAAAAAGGCACTAAATTTAGTGCTATCAGAACAGAGATTCAGCTATGAGGTCTTCAGAAGCCATAGCTGACTTTCATGCACCGAAAGGACATGCTGCTCCACTGGACGTGAGCCTGCAGATGTTACAACCTCTTTGTGTTGGTCTCAGCCCTGGAAGGCACATCAGGAAGCTCTCTGGGGACTGTCATTTGTTTTGTGGTTTCCTTTACTTATCTCTGTGTCTTGCTTTTCTTTACTAATATTCCTGAATTCATGGCAACTCTCTCTATTGATGGTACAAAACCCTTGTCTCAGTTTATTAAATCTCCTCTTGTCCTACTTCTCCAGTTTCATTTCCCTATCCCACCTCATAGACAAACATCCCAATGGGTTGGCATCCATCCTTTTGTTTGTATGTGTTCTTGTAAAATGCAAGAAATGTTTTTATGTTTATATAAATGGAGTTGTGCTTGTAAGTCTCATTTTACACAGCATTATATTTGTAAGCTCCTTATGTTGCAGGAGGCACCTCCAGGCCTCTGCTCCCAGAAGCCGGCATGATCGTGTTTTCAATCCGTCCCATGATGGTGGGCATGTGGAAGATCTCTAAACCACTGCCCCACCAGCACCACAGACAATGCTGCAGGGACATATTTCCTGTTTCCTGTGGACCTTGGGGAGAGTTTATTTGGGAACTACGACCCAGAGTGGAATTGCTGAGTTATATGACAGGAATGTACTTCCTATTTCAGAGTCCTGACAGATTGCCCTTCAGAAGTGCAGTCCCCTTACAGCACATGCCATCCCTGCTTTCCTCCTCAGTGAAAATATCACTCCCACCCCCGCAAAGTGCAGGAAATTCCACCAATAGAAATCCCTTCAGGTCATAAAGTCTTTTAGGCTTTCAAGGGTTCTTCTAACAAAACTCAAATATCCCTCTGTATGAAACACAAGACATATTTTTCTTCTCTTTGGATTTTTATGAAGATCACATAAATAACTCATCAGAAGTGCCAAGCCCAAGTGTCTGGCACATTCATGGGGCTCAATACATTTTGATTTCTTTCTTTCAATACAGGAACTGCCAAAAAACCAGTTATTAACAACACCTGGGAAGGGAGAGGAACTAAGAGAGGGTGAGGAGTAGCTGCCTACAGGGCATAGCTGCTGGAGGAAGGAGGAGTCTGGAATAGCAGAGTCGTCCTCACCCTCAGGAGTGTCCCCTAGGCCAGACCCCACCTGAAACCCCAGGTCACCTTGAGTGCAATGAGAATCACTTGGAGGGCTTGTGACAACGCAGGAGGCTGCACCTACAAAGAGTTTCTGATTCAGGAGGTCTGGATGGGCCTGAGAATCTGCCTTTCTAACAAGTTCCAAAGTGATGCTGCTGCTACAGCTGCCACTGATGGGGGACCATGCTGCACTGCCTAAATCTCCTTCATTTAACTCGGAGACTCTGTTTATGTCTTCTCTGGATTTTCCTTAGAAATAATTCACTCTGACAGGACAGACAGAATATAATTTCAGGCATCCAGAGCGAGGCAGATGCAAACCTCAATGATAGGATGAACAAGCCAGGATATACCCTGGATAAGATTTCATTTGATAGATACTTTTATATGAAACCTTGGCAAATGGATTTGTACTTTTAGATTTTAGGCTGGATGGGGAAATTCATTTCCCTTGCGTCTGCTGAGCCTATAATCTCCTTTTTGTGTCTGTATTCCTATAGGAATATTTTCTATCAAGATATTCCCACTTAGGAAGACCCAAGGTGCCCAAATATCTGGGCTTCCCATTTAATGCAGCTATTTTGGGCAGTAACCTGGAGCTTTTGGCCCTCTCAGTTTCATCCCTAAAGCAGGTGGAAGTGAAGGGAACTTCTCTCCAACCTCCTCTGCTTACAGAAGTAAAGTCTTTTGTCCCTGCATTGAGAAGGAATCCACGTGGCAGTATGGAGAGTTCCAGGACTAAAGTCTAAGAGGACTTGAGTTTGAATTCAACTTCTGCCACTGCCCATGAACCTGACAACCAGACCTGGGACACACATCAAACCTTAATTTCTACTTCCACAGAATGGACATCAAGATACCTGCTGTCAAGTTGAAAAAAACAAATAAACAAATGAAAAACGTGGACTAGTAAGGAGAGATTTTATTCAAAGGATTATTGCAGCTTGGGGTGGGGAGTGTTATCTCCTTGTTATTGCAATATGGAGAACCCTGTGAACATAAGGTCTGCAAGCCTCTCAGGAGTTAGGCAAAGAGGATTTCTTTTTATAGAGCAGTAAATCAGGCTAAAAAGAACCCAGTGTGGGGAAGTGGGATGATAGGGAGGCAAGATCGGAGGGTAAATCAGAGAATATTCTACCCTGAGGCCAGTCTGTTTTCAGCACAGACACTTAGGGAGAGATTGTACTGGCTCAGGCTGAGGGCAGGCCAAAGTCGAGGAAACTGGGGGATGGAGAGGGGCTTAACCAAAGTTTGATTAAGATGCATTTTGTTCTGATCAATCAGTGAAGAAAAGCAGTTCAGCTAATCACTTTTGAGGTAAAGAAAGGGAGTTTGAAGGGTCTGTGTCTGACCTTGTCACAGGTAAACAAGGGAGCATCCGGGAAGCTCTTCTAAATCTTATGGGGAAGGGTTCTTTGCAGAAAGTCTTTTCTGAACACAAAAAGGCAAGGCGATTTCTTAACCTTCAGGTAAAACTCAACATTGGCACTGCCTGCCTCTCTCCTAGGACTGACAAGAAAATAAAAGGGGGTAGCTCTGTGTGAAATCACTTTACAAAAGGCCCACCAGTGGAAGGTTCTAGAGGGCCTGGACCAGCACAAGAGCCTGGAGCTCCTAACTTCTAGCTTGTCTGGATTCCCAAGTACAATCCTCTTCTCCCTTCACACAGAGAAGCTCAACCTCCATCTTTCTTATGGATTGATGTTCCGGGTAAGATTTCCACGATAAAGTTCTGTATAACTGAACTGAAAGGAAGAGATTGAAAATCATGGAAGCACAACTGCCACTTTCCAACTCTGGCATTCAATGATTTTCTAAAAGATACTTGAGAGGGAACTCTGTAATACACAATAGGGAGGTGATGTAATCAGGATGCAGTCAAATGATAAATCCATGACATCAAATTTTATAGCTCCTTCAGGCAAATTCTTTGGATTGCTAGTGCCAGCCACTGCTTTACAGGGTCAAAGTGGCAGTGGTGGCTTGAAATATCAACTCACAGAGAGCCCATCCCACCAGTTTTCAGACCTGAGAGTCCAGGCTGGTGCTGCTACTTTCCAAGGCTGGACCATCTACAGGTCTCTCAGCAGCCTCTCTGCCCTGCGAGTTGTCTTTGAGGTACCCACCATATCCCTTCTTGTCCCAGACATTCCCAGAATAGAGTCCTTGGGCCCTGCAGACCACCCTCTAATTTCTTCTTCACCATCTGTTTTATCTATTTCTTTCTTTCTTCTTGCTTCTTGACAGAAGTTTCTCCTGGAAACGAAAGTGCTCTATCCTCAGTTTCTGTCATTCTGGCAGAAACAGGATTAAAATACTAATTTGAGTCATGGTAAAACAAATCAAATATATTTATTATACACTTGAGTTTGGAAAGTAGGATTCATATCTCTTATGCTGCTTTTCTTAATTTTATATTTATCATTTCTTTTGGTTTCCTAATATAACTGGACCCTTGAGAATATGCTTAAAATGTACAGTCTCTCTCTGCAGCTGCCCTGCATGAACATTAGCTGGATTCACTGTGGTATATTTTATCGCCAATTGAGGCTAATAAATAAAACTTGTCATTTTCACTCCATAACCCAGAATTACTCAACTATGTCCTTGTCAAAATAACCTATGTTGAACAAGCCCTGGTTTAAAAAATGGTTATTTTTTCTCCCCTAATCAAGAAGAATGTTACTTCCTAGAGCATTGGGTAGAAGCCGTATGATCAGAAGCAACTCCGAGAAGCACTTACCTTCATTTCATGCAGTGGCTTGTGTTGCTCTCAAATTCCCACTCCCAGAGCCTGATCATCTCCCTGTGATCAAGTCAGAATTTTTATAAATCTCAGGAGATTCAGAGCTCAAGGAGGAGAATGAAGTAACCTTGAGGAGTCACAGATTGAAATGGAGGTTAGTGTGAGTTACTAGTGATTCAATTTGATAACATTTGACAGTAGGTATCATAAAGTCATGTTGCCAACATATTATATTCATTTTTTTAACTTTTATTTTAAGTTCAGGGGTACAAGTCCAGGCTTGTTACATAGGCAAATGTGTGTCGTGGAGGTTTGTTGTGCAGATTATTTCATCACCCAGGTAATAAGCCTAGTACTCATTTGTTATTTTTCTTCATCCTCTCCCTCCTCTTACCCTCCATTCCCTGATAGGCCCCAGTGTGTGTTATTCTCCTCTGTGTGTTCATGTGTTCTCATCATTTAGCTCCCACTTATAAGTGAGAGCATGAGGGATTTGGTTTTGTGTGCCTGTGTTAGTTTGCTAAGGATAATGGCCTCAAGCTCCATCCATGTCTGTGCAAAAGACATGATCTCATTCTTTCTTATGGCTTCATAGTATTCCATGGTGTATATGTACCACATTTTCTTTATTCAGTCTATCATTGATGGGCATTTAGGTTGATTCAATGTATTTGCTATTGTGAATAGTGCTGCAATGAACATACACATGCATAATTCCTTGTAATAGAACAATTTATATTCCTTTGGGTATATTCCCGGGAATGGGATTGCTGGGTTGAATGGTATTTCTGTTGTTAGGTCTATGAGAAATTGTCACACTGTCTTCCATAATAGTTGAACTAATTCAGACTCCCAGCAACAGTGTGTAAGCATTCCTTTTTCCCCAACAACCTCACCAGCATCTGTTATATTTTGATTTTTTTTTTTCTTTTTTTTTTTGAGACAGAATCTCACTCTGTCACCCAGGCTGGAGTGCAATGGCACAATCTCGGCTCACTGCAACCTCTGCCTCCGGTTCAAGCAATTCTCCTGCCTCAGCCTCTGGAGTAGCTGGGGTTACAGGTGCTTGCCACTATACTTGGCTAATTTTTGTATTTTTAGTAGAGATGGTGTTTCACCATGTTTGTCAGGCTGGTCTTGAACTCCTGAGCTCAAGCAATCCACCTGCCTCGGCCTCCCAAAGTGCTGGGATTACAGGTGTGAACCATTGCGCCCGGCCTTTTTTGATTTTTTTAATAACAACCATTCTGACTGGTGTGAGATGGTATTTCATTGTGGTTTTGACGGGCATTTCTCTAATAATCATTGATGTTGACCTTCCTTTCATATGATTGTTGGCCACATGTATGTCTTCTTTTGAGAACTGTCTATTCATGCCCTTTGCCCACCTTTTAATGAAGTTGATTTTTTCTTGAAAATGTGTTAAAGTTCCTTATAGATCCTGAATATTAGACCTTTGTCAGATGCGTAGTTTGCAAAAATGTCTTCCCATTCTGTAGGTTGTGTGTTTACTCTGTTGATAGTTCCTTTTGCTGTACAGAAGCTCTTTAGTTTAATTAGATCCCATTTGTCAGTTTTTGCTTTTGTTGCAATTGCTTTTGGCATCTTTGTCATAAAATATTTGTCCATGCCTGTGTCCTGAATGATATTGCCTAGGTTTTCCTCTAGGGTTTTCATAGTTTTGGGTTTAACATTTAAGTCATTAATTCATCTTGAGGTAATTTTTGTATATGGTGTAAGGAAAGGGTCTAGTTTCAATTTTTTGCATATGGCTAGCCCATTCTTCCAACACCATATATTGAATAGGGAGTCCTTTCCCCATTGCTTGTTTTTGTCAGGTTTGTTGAAGATCAAATAGTTGTAGATGTGTGGTGTGATTTCTGAGAACTCTATTGTGTTCCATTGGTCTACCTGTCTGTTCTTTAACCAGTATCATGCTGTTTTGGTTACTGTAGCCCTGTAGTATAGTTTGAAGATGGGTAGGGTGATGCCTCCAGCTTTGTTCTTTTTTGCTTAGGATCGCCTTGACTATCTGAGCTCTTTCTTAGTTCCATGTAAATTTTAAAATAGTTTTTTCTCTAATTCTAAGAAGAATGTCAATAGTAGTTTAATGGGAATAGCATTGAATTTATAAATTGCTTTGGGCAGTATGGCCATTTTAACAATATTGATTCTTTCTATCCATAAGCATGGAATGTTTTTCCATTTGTTTGTGTTGTCTCTGATTTCTTTGAGCAGTGGTTTGTAGTTCTTTTTGTAGAGATCTTTCACCTCCCTTGGTAGCTGTAGTCCTAGGTATTTTATTCTTTTTGTGGCAATTATAAATGGGAGTTCATTAATGATTTGACTCTCGGCTTGACTGTTGTTGGCGTGTAGGAATGCTAGTGGTTTTCATATATTGATTTTGTATCCTGAGACTTTGTTGAAGTTGCTTATCAGCTTAAGAAGCTTTTGGGATAAGACAATTGGGTTTTCTAAATATAGGATCATGTACTCTGCAAACAGAGATAGTTTGACTTCTTTTCCTATGAAGGCCCTTTATTTATTTCTCTTTTCTTATTGCCCTGGTCAGAATTTCCAATACTATGTTGAATAGGAGTGGTGAGAGACGCCATTCTTGTCTTGTGCTAGTTTTCAGGGGGAATTCTTCCAGCTATTGCCCATTCAGTATGATGTTGGCTGTGGGTTTGTCACATGTAACTCTTATTATTTTGAGGTATGTACCTTCAATACCTAGTTTATTGAGAGTTTTTAGCATGAAGGGATGTTAAATTTTATCAAAAGTTGTTTCCATATCTACCAAAATAATTGTGGTTTTTGTCTTTAGTTCTGTTTATGTGATGAATCACCTTTGTTGATTTGTGTATGTTGAACCAACCTTGCTTCCTGGGGATGAAGGCTACTTCATCGTGGTGAATAAGCTTTTTGATGTGCTGCTAGATTTGGTTTGCCAGTATTTTATTGAGGATTTTTGCATCGATGTTTATCAGGTAGTGACCTGAAGTTTTCTTTTTGTTGTTATATCTCTGTCAGGTTTTGGTATTAGGATGATGTTGGCCTCATAGAATGAGCTAAGGAGGAGTCCCCCTCCTTTCAATTTTTTGAAATGGTTTCAATAGGAATGGTATCACCTTTTCTTTGTACAGCTAGCAGAATTCAGCTGTGAATCTTCTGGTCCTAGGCTATTTTTTTTATTGGGAGGCTATTTATTACTGCCTCAATTTCAGAACTCACTATTACCCTATTCAGGGATTCCATTTCTTCCTGGCTCAGTCTTGGGAGAGTGTGTGTGTCCATGAATTTGTCCATTTCTTCTAGATTTTCTAATTTATGTGCATGGAGATGTTTATAATGTTTTGTGATGGTTGTTTGTATCTCTGTGGGGTCAGTGGTAATGTTCCCCTCATCATTTCTGATTTTGTTTATTTGAATCTTCTCTTTTCTTATTTGTCTATTTTATTAATTTTTTCCAAAAAACCAGCTCATGAATTACTTGATCTTTTGGATAGTTATTGTGTCTCTATCTCCTTCAGTTCAGCTCTGCTTTTGGTTATTTCTTGTCTTCTGCTAGCTTTGGGATTTTTTTTGCTCTTGGTTCTCTGGTTCATTTAGTTGTGACATTAGGTTGTTAACTTGAGATCTTTCTAACTTTTTGATTTGGGCATTTAGTGCTATAAATTGCCCTCTTAACACTACCTTAGCTGTGTCACACAGATTCGTTACATTGTATCTTTGTTCTCATTAGTTTCAAAGAACTTCTTGGGTTTTGCTTAATTTCATTATTTACCCAAAAGCCATTCAAGAGTATGTTAATAAATTTTCATGCAATTGTATGGTTTTGAGTGAATTTCTTAGTCTTGAGTTCTAATTTGCTTGTGCTATGGTCTAAGAGACTATTACTATTTCAGTTCTTTTGCATATGCTGAGGAGTATTTTACTTCCAATTATGTGATCGATTTTAGAGTAGGTGCTATGTGGCAATGAGAAAAATGTATATTCTGTTGGTTTGAGGTGAAGATTTCTATAGATATCTATCAGATCCATTTTATCCAGAGCCGACTTCAGGTCCTTAACATCTTTGTTAATTTTCTGTCTCAGTGACCTGTCTAATATTGTCAGTGGGGCATTAAAACTTCCCACTATTATTGTGTGGGAGTCTAAGTCTCTTTGTAGGTCTCTAAGAGCTTGCTTTATGAATCTGGGAGCTCCTGTGTTGGATGCATATATATTTAGGATAGTTAGTTCTTCTTGTTGAATTGAACCCTTTACCATTATGAAATGTCCTTTGTCTTTTTTTTATCTTTGTTGGTTTAAAGTCTGTTTTGTCAGAAACTAGGATGGCAATCCGTGCTTTTTTCTGCTTTCCATTTGCTTGGTAAATTTTCCTCCATACCTTTATTTTGAGCCTACACATGTCATTGCATGTGAGATGGGTCTCTTGAAGACAACATACCAATGGGTCTTGTTTTTTTATTCAGCTTACTACTCTATGTCTTTTATTTGGGGGCATTTAGCTCATTTACATTTAAGGTTAGTGTTGTTATGGGTTGATTTGATCCTGTTGTTGTGATGCTAGCTAGTTATTTTGCAGACATGTTTATGTGGTTGCTTTATACTGTCACTGGTCTGTGTACTCCAGTGTGTTTTTGTAGTGACTGTTAACATTTTTTTCTTTCCATCTATAGTGCCTCTCAAGAGCCATTGTAAGGCAGGTCTGGTGGCAACAAATTCCCTCAGCATTTGCTTGTCTGAAAAAGATCTTATTTCTCCTTCACTTATGAAGTTTAGTTTATCAAGATATGAAATTCTGTGTTGGAATTTTTTTCTTTAGGAATGTTAAATATTGGCCACCAATTGTTTCTGGCTGGTAGGGTTTCTGTTGAGAGGTCTGCTGTTAGTCTGACGGGCTTCCCTTTGTAGGTAACCTGGCCTTTCTCTCTGGTGGCCCTTAACACTTACTTTTTCTTTCATTTCAACCTTGGAGAATCTGATGATTATGTATCTTGTAAGTGATCCTCTCATGGACTATCTTACTGGGGTTCCCTGCATTTCTTGAATTTGAATGTTGGCCTGTCTTGCTGGATTGGGGATGTTCTCATGAATAATACCCTGAAATATGTTTTCCGAATTGGTTCCATTCTCTCTATCTCTTTCAGGTATACCAATCAGTCATAGATTCAGTCTTTATACATAATCCCATATTTCTTGGAGGTTTTGTTCATTCTTTTACATTCTTTTTTCTCTATTCTTGTCTGCCTGTCTTATTTCAAAAATACAGTCTTTAAGCTCTGAGATTCTTTTCTTT